>NC_133618.1:528728334-529028334 GCF_048593235.1 Sminthopsis crassicaudata
GTTAAACACAATATATGTATACTTGTCCATACAGTTATTTTGCTGCACAAAAAGAATCGGACTTTGAAATAGTGTACAATTAGCCTGGGAAGGAAATCAAAAATGCAGGCGGACAAAAATAGAGGGATTGGGAATTCTATGAAGTGGTTCATAGTCATCTCCCAGAGTTCTTTCACTGGGTATAACTGGTTCTATTGGAGCTAATTTGTTTCTTCTCATTGTTGAAGAGGGCCACGTCCATCAGAATTGATCATCATATAGTATTGTTGTTGAAGTATATAATGGTCCTGGTCCTACTCATTTCACTCAACATCAGTTCATGTAAGTCTCTCCAGGACTTTCTGAAATCATCCTGCTGGTCATTTCTTACAGAACAACAATATTCCATAATATCCATATGCCACAATTTATTCAACCATTCTCCAATTGATGGGCATCCACTCAGTTTCCAGTTTCTTGTCACTATGAAAAGAGCTGCCACAAACATTCTTGCACATGTGGGTCCCTTTCTCTTCTTTAGTATCTCTTTGAGATATAAGCCCAGGGGCAGCTGGGTGGCACAGTGGATAGAGCACCAGCCCTGAATTCAGGAGGACCCGAGTTCAAATCTGGTCTCAGACATTTAACACTTCCTAGCTGTGTGACCCTGGGCAAGTCACTTAACCCCAGCCTCAGAAAAAAAAAAAAAAAGAAAAGAAAAGAAAAAGAGAGATATAAGCCCAGTAGTTAGTAACACTGCTGGATCAAAGGGTATGTACAATTTGATAAAAGTATTTGTTAAACTCCTATTATGTGTAATATACTGCACTGGGTATACAAATACAAAGAATGAAATTATCTCAATTGATCAGCTAATATTCTAATAAGGGAGAATATACATAAAATACATGCAATATAAATATAGTTAATCATCTTATATACATACACACATAAATATGTACACACAAATGCAAGTGGGTACATAAATATTGCTGTATACAAACTAGTACATGGAAGTTCAGAATGAAGGACTAACAGTTTTTAACAAATATACAATCAAGCAAAACAAATTCCCCTCTTGGTCATGTTTAAAAACTCAGTTTCACTTCTTCAGAAATCATAGTATCCCATGACTTATAGCTAAAGACAAATATTGGTATTAGAAATATGGGCCTTTATTTCTGGGAGAAGTTTGGAGATCATTTAAGAAATCATGCATTTTTTCAAAGTAAATCTATCCTTCTCTGCTTCCCCTTTTCCATTCTAGACCCAACTCATCCATTTGTAGTCTCTGTCCAATATACTTATACTAATGGATAAGGTCTGAGTATTATCTATTCAACTGCATATTATGGTTTGGCTAATAGGCAATCTTCAATCATTTCCTCCCCTCCCACTCCGGGTATGATTAATTAGATAAAACTCTATGAAGTGATTATGGCTCTCTGCAACATTGCAGGGTTGATATAATTAGCATACTATTCACAAAAAAGGAGCTTTTGGAGTACCTCAACATCTGTACAGAATCATTCTTACACATGGACTTAGACTTCGGCATCTTTAATGATAGTGTCAAACACCTTGATGAGCATATCACC
Source organism: Sminthopsis crassicaudata (assembly GCF_048593235.1). Taxonomy (NCBI): domain Eukaryota; kingdom Metazoa; phylum Chordata; class Mammalia; order Dasyuromorphia; family Dasyuridae; genus Sminthopsis; species Sminthopsis crassicaudata. The sequence goes on from NC_133618.1 coordinate 528,729,912, forward strand.
TTGTTTTAGGCCTTGCTCAATATTAATAATCTGAAAATCACAAAACAAAAATATGAATGTTTACATATAGCCGAGAAACTGATCTTGCCCTAGGCATAGAAAAAGTTGGCTTGATGTTGAATAAACATATATATTAAAAACTGGGTAAAGGAATCATTATTCAATAAGTATAGCTGAGAAAACTATATTGAAAAGTGATGAAGAATAAATCTTATAGGTCATACCACTGTGAGACATTACTGAGATATTTTGAGAAATTCCTGATGTCAGTAGGAATACTCTCTCTATTGTTATAGATCATGTTTAATCATGTGTAAATGTCTCTTTGTAAATCCATACGGAAAGGATCTATCCAACACTCTGGAAAATTTCCTATGTTATTTTTAATATCTGGTGCTCAGGCTGTTATGTTACCCATCATTCTTGATACCTTATTGAGTTGCCTCCTTTTCTAATCATATGTACCCTTGATAATGCCTTTTATGGAACATTATGCAAGTCCTCATTGGCATTATATTTATAACCATCATTTATCTTTCCATTGCCTTTTGGGTTATCTGGAGTTTTGCTTCTTTTGAAATTACATCGCTCTATGATTCATAGTCACATGGCATTGTTAGAATATTCTTACTAGAGAACCAAAAAAATATTGTACATAGCAACAGCAAGGTTGTGCAATGATCATCTATGATCTTGTTCTTCTCAGTGGTTCAGTGATCCAAGACAATCCCAATAAACTTTGGATGGAAAACACCATGCGCATCCAGAGAGAGAACTATGGAGACTGAACATAAATCAACACATGCAATGTTCATTTTTCCCCTTTCTTTCTTTTTTTTTTTTTTCTTGTGGTTTTTCCCTTTTGTTCTGATTTTTTTTCTTTCTCAACATGACTCAAAAAATGAGGAAATCAGCATTTGAGGGAGACTTGCCTAGAGTCAAATAACAGTAAGTATTTGGAATAATATTCACACTGAAGTCTTGAAGTCCAACTCTCTATCTACTTCACTACACCATGTTTTTTTTTGCATACTATTCCCCTTCTATTCATTTCATAAAGTGTTTACCCAAGACATAAAATAATATTCCTAGATGCTACAAAACTTCCTCTATGAAACCTACAGTCACTTATTAAATTTCAACTTGATCGTCCATACTGGATAAAAATGTAAATGAAAAAATGTTCATTGTTCATATAGATGTAGATGTATTAATATCTATAGAGTAACATATCTTAGAGCAGAGGTCATGATATAAGAGCTAGCTATATTAGTCAACTATTAGAAGGCCTATCTTGTGGGTAGGGGATTAAACTTGTTTATTTGAGCCCAAAGGACAGAACTAGGAACAAAAAGTAGTGGTGAAGTTGATTTCAACTCTATGTAAAGAAATGCTTCCTAACAATAAGAGTTATTCATAAATGGAACAGACTAGGAAGTAATTGGTGGCATGGTAGATATAGTGTTAGATCTAGAGTCAAGACCTGAATTCAAATCAAGTCTTGACATATAGTAGTTTTATAATTTTGGGAAAGTCATTTAAATCTGTCTGCCTCACTTTCTCCTAATGTAAAATGGAACTAATAATAGCACTTACCCCAAAGTTGTTGTGAGATACTATTAGTTTGTTAAATGATCTTCTGTTTATCATTCAATTGAAGCATAAAATCAGGAGACAGTTCTGGCTCAGCACCTTTAGAATTTTCAATTCTCTTGGCTGCAACCAATTAAAAAACATTTTATCATTTCACAGTACCAGTGCCTCAGTCATGTGTGACTAAAAATAACTTTCTAAAGTTCTAGGTGTTAGAGTCAAGATGCTGTAGAAAAGCCATGAATTCTGGAGTGGTAGAACCCACAAAAAAGATGGGGGGGAATAATTTTCCAACTCTGAATAACTTAGAAGGACTAAAGAAAAAGTCTGTCTCACTTGGGCAAAGCCAGTGTAGGCAGTGTCTGGATAAGTCAGTGAGAGGTTCTTAGTCACAGCACAGATCAGCAACCAAAGCCCTTCAATCCTACCTCAGAAGGCCAATGGCATAGCAGGTCAACTCTAAGGCCTCCTGCACAGCACAGCAGGCAAATTACCAGTCCCAGAACCCCCAACACAACGGATATGAGTAGGCCAGGCCAACTCAGTGTAGTCCCTCCCAAAAAAGCAAAGGACTTGTTTTCAGCACAAGAACAAAAGGAACAGTGTCCTCTACTCCAGGAGCAAAGCTCAACTTTAAAAAGTAATGAAATAAGCTTGAAAAGGAGTAACACCTCCCCCTAATATTAAATGGTATTGTGGCAATATGGAAGATCAGAACACAAACTCAGAAGACAATAATGTCAAAAGGCCTACACAAAAAGCCTCAGAGAGGAATATGGATTGGTCTCAAGCACAAAAAGTTCTCTTGGAAGGGCTCAAAAAGGATTTAAAAATTAAATAAAAGAGACAAGAAAAATTGGGAAAGAAATGAAAGCAATGCAAGAGAATTATAAAAAAAAGAGTCAACAGTTTGGTAATGGAGACACAAAAAATTAGAAAAATATGTACAAAAATTCACTAAAGAAAATATTTCCTTAAGAAAGTGGAATTGACAAATGGGAAAGGAGGTCCAAAAGAACTCTGAAGAAAATAATTCCTTAAAAATAATGATGGAGCAAGTAGAAAATAATGAATCCATGAAACATCAAAAACCAATCAAACAATTATCAAATAAAATCAAAAGAATGAAAACATAGAAGAAAATATAAAATGCCTCAGAGAAGAAAACAACTGACCTAGAAAATAAGTCCAAGAAATTTAATTTAAGAATTATGGGACTACCTGAAAGCTATGATCAAAAAGAGTCTGGATTGTATCTTTCAAGAAATTTTCAAGGAAAACTGCCCTGATATCTTAGAAAAAAGTTAACAGTCTTTGAAATACCCCATCAATCACCTGCTGAAAGAGACTCCCATATGAAAACTCCAAGGAATATTATAGCCATATTCCAGAGCTTTCAGGTCAAGGAGAAAATACTGCAACCAGTCATAAAGAAACAGTTCAAATATAAGGAGTCACAGTTGGAATTACACACAATTTAGTATTTTCTGCATTAAAAGATCAGACCCAACCTACAGGTGCAAAAATATTTGTGGCAGCCCTTTTTATAATAGCAACAAATTGGAAACTGAGTGGATGCCCATTAGTTGGAGAATGACTGAATAAATTATGATAAATGAATGTTATGGAATATTATTGTTCTATAAGAAACAATCAGCAGGATGATTTCAGAGAGGCCAGGAGAGACTTACATGAGCTGATGCTAAGTGAAGTGAGCAGATCTAGGAGAACATTGTATACAGCAACAAGAAGATTATATGATGATCAGTTCTGATGGATGTGGCTCTTTTTAACAATGAGATGATTCAGAACAGTTCCAAAGATCTTGTGATGAAGAGAGCCATCTATACCCACAGAGAGGACTATGGGAACTGAATTTTCACTCTTTTTGTTGTTGTTTGCTTGCATTTTATTTTCTTTCTCATTTTTTTCTTTTTGATTTGATTTTTTCATGTGCAACAAGATAATTGTATACATATGTATGCATACATTGATTTAACATACATTTCTACCATGTTTAACATATATTGGATTACTTATCATCTGGGAGAGGGAGTGAAGGAATGGGGGGAAAATTGGAACACAAAGTTTTGCAAGGATTAATGTCGAAAAATTATCCATGAATATCTTTTGAAAATTAAAAAACTTTAATAAAAATAAATAAATTTGAAGAGACAGAAAGAACCCTGATCAAGCACCAAAATAAATATTTTTCATTGAGAGAAAAAAAAAACACCTAGCAAAACTGAACATAATCTTTTAGGGAAAAAATGACCATTCAATGAAACAGGTGACTTTGAAACTGAAGTTCCATGTGTTGGATTGGAACCAGATAGAGGATATCTGTGCATAGTGTGTATGCACCAGGTAGGGCAAATCTGATAATTTTCTAAGAACTGGGCTTTCATTGGCAAATCCCAGGAAATATGTCAAAGGATGCAATTTTTAAAAACATATGTGCTTTAAAACTGCATGAACTCTTTTTGGATACTTGTGTGTGTGTGTGCGTGTGTGTGTGTGTGTGTGTGTGTATTTGTACAAAAATATTCATGGTTGCATAATCTGTAATAGTCATGCGATAAAAACAACACAATTGTCTAACAGTTTGGGATTTACCAATGTAATGGGACACCAAAATACTATTAAAAATTACAAATATGAGAGACTTAAAAAATGGAAAAACAGGAAATTCTCATCTAGGAAAAGGGAATTAAATATTGCAGACCTGCCTAAAAGCAATCAACAGAACCAGATTTGAGCACATAACGAGTAGATAAATGCTATACATAACTTGATGATGGGGAAGGGGCTTATCTCATAGTCTCTGGGAATATTTTAGATTATGGGAAGCTAATCTAAGAATAAGACAAGCAGTAAACTGCCAAGACAGATTCAACTTCAAGAACTGTTTTTGTCAAAAGCAGACTTGTATTCCAGTGTCCTTTACATAAAGAACTTGTCAACAATCAAAACTCTCCATAATTTTTTGTTCTACTTTTAGAAGTGATGAGACCTCCATCACCCTCAGAAGTGTTTGAGCAGTGACTAAATGGTCACTCATCACAAACGAGATAGATAAGATTCCTATATTAAGTGAGATGTGTCACTAGATGACTTCTTTAGTTCCTTCCAGTTCTCACTTTCATGGCTCTACCCCTTAACATGTTTTCATACGTATCTTCTATGAGATTTCATTTCCCCACATCTTTGACATTGGACTTCTTCACTTGAACAGCAACCAGATGTTGTTATATTCCCTTTTGGCCTATTTAGTCATCAGATTTTCTTGGGAATAATAATAATAGCTGATTGCCAGGTCTCCATTCCATAGAGAGGCCAGAAGAATAGAAATAGATGCATAATTATAATTAAGGGCAATCACTAGGACTCAAGGGAAGGCTTCTCCTGAGGAAAAGCATCATGGTCCAAACTGATGAGAGAATAAAACCAGAAGCCATGCCAAGTCAAGCTAAGTTCACCAGAAATGTCAAATCTAATGGGGAAAAAAAGAGGGAGAAGGACTGAAGTCTAGAGTCTAATTAGTAGCTAACATAGAATCAGGGAGAACACGCAATCAGGAAAAGCAAAGGAATGACCATATATCCTCTGCTTACTATGAGCTAAGCACAGTGAGAAGCATTTTTTTCTTTACAATATTATCTTATTTGATCCTTATAAACAACCCTGTGAATTAGTACTGTTATCACCATTTTACAGTTGAGGAAACTGAGGTAAATAGAGGTTAAGTGACCTGCCCAAGGTCAAAGAACTAGTAAGTATCTGAGGCTGGATTTTATTTAAGATTTTCTTGACTATAGTACTATATCCATTGTGCAATCTGGCTGCCTCCCATAAAGGGAACAGTAAGTGTCACCATTCCCCAAACATACAACTTAATTCTGGTGTGTTAAAATAGATTTTTGAAGAGACAAAAATGTTAAAAGTTGGGAAAGATTTAATATGGAATTTGGATGGTAACTTGACCAAAGATAAGACAGCATTTCTCATCTAACTACTAACATAATTTTGGCCTGTGAATTATTTGGCATCTATTTTTGCTCCTTAAATTGTCAAAACAATGAATTCTATACATGAATTGAGAGGTCGGAAAGGTAAGAGATACTAGACTATCAGGAATTTTAGGAACATAGACATTTTGAAAATTTTATGAGGCAAATAGGGTTTTGTCAAATATATCGTAAAATGGAAGGTATTACATTTGAAATATTATGCGAAAACAATGAAAAAAGATGTAAATCCTGGCCAGCCCACCCACTGACTAGCTGTGGAGAAGGATCATAAAGCAAAGTTGGTCATTTGTCCCTGGATAAAGTACAAATGCCAAATATTTTATCCCAATTTGTCAGCACTGCCATGGAATGCCATTAAATTCCCTCAATCCAAGGCCAGCCACAACCCTTATTCTCAGCAGAACAATAAACTTAACCCAATAGCTCTATTTATTTAAGTGGTTGGGTGAATAAATTGAAATGATGTCTTGCTTCTAGCATCAAAAGTGTTTTGCAAGAAACTGCTGCATCTGCTTGTAAAGGAAAGAAACCCTATAAAGAGCAATGAGAAAGGAATGTGTTTTTGAACTTTCTCTCCTGATCCAACCTAAATTAAGCACCTGACATATGGAATATTCGGCAAGTGGTTTGGCTCAGTGATGACAGGCTTACCGCTTTTTATACCTGCCACTGACTGAAAGATTTGATATTTTGACTTGGTAACTAACCAGATTTTTAAAGGCACAGCACTCACAGGAATGTGTGTGGAGTTATGTGTCTGTGTGGTAATAGAAAGAATGAATATTTTAATAACAGAGAAGTATAAATTAAATTGATTAATTAAATATTTAAATGATTTGATTAAATCTTAGGACCAAGATTAACTTTCCTCCTACTGAGTTTAAGTTGGGTAAGCCAGTGTTTGAAAGTAAGGAATTGTTCTGTAAGCCAGAAAATTCATATATACAAGAAATGTGTTCTAAAGAGGGTTCTGTTGGTATAAGCTAGGATCTTTCCTTACTCATTAGTTGCTTCCTCCTAACCAAGTTTAGGAGAATGGTAATAAAACAGGAACTGATAGTGACAATTCATTAGAACATTAATGAAGTGCTTATTATATACAAAGCCACATAGGAGTGCCATATAGAGAACTGACCTGTCCTAAGTCCTATTCTTGCCACTTACTGCTTCTGACTCTGATAAGTCACTTAACGTTTAGTCTTAGGGGAAATCCCTGATTTGATTCCCTTTTCCTAAATTAATGAGCATTTCCTGAAAGAGCTGGAACCATAACCCACCCAGGAGATGAACCCTGCAGACTTGTCCGTTCTCCACGAATACCCAGAGACAACAACAGTTCCCCCAAACACTTAGAGGAATGGCATGAAGAATTCATTCAGAAAAAAGTGGAGATGGGATAGTAATAGCTAATTGCTACTAAGATGCTTTTAAAAAAAGTATGAGATTACAGGGATATTCATCAATTGAGTAGTGGCTGAACAAGTTGTGGTATATGCTTATGATGGAATACTACTGTGTTATAAGAAATTATGAACTCAGTGATCTTAGAAAAATATAGAAAGATTTGTATGAAATATCAAGAGAACATGATATACAGTAATAGCAAAAATTTTTTAAGAACGTCTTTGAGTGAATGTCATTTTAATTAATATAAAGGACATACGAAGAAACATTGATATAAAATAATTTTACATATATGTATATATATACATATATATACATATATATATTCCTACTTGTGTCTAATGGTAGCTATCTCTAAGAAGAGGGGAGAAATGAAGGAAAAAAAGAAAATAAAGAAATTTATATAGCTTTATTATGTATTTAAAAGTAATAGCAAGTTGTATATAATAGATTTTCAGTTTCATATGCAATCATCTTTTTTATTATACTGTTATAAAATATTTGTTTTATTATCCAAAATTAAAAGTAAAATAATTTTAATAAAAAGGTTGGTGATCTTTCATAGTCCGTCACTATGGATGGAGATGAAAATAACCCTCATTGTAGGAATGGGATTCTGAAGAATATGCAGTGTACAAATTTGTGGAAATTGGAAATATTATAATTCAGATGCATAATATAAAATATTCTTTGACTTTTATTTCTCTATTAATAAAAATTTATTTGATGTGTTATGTCCAATGCATTTTCAAATATAGGATTGGTCTCAGTTCACTCACTGGGTTATCTAATTAAGGGGGACTGATGTAAGCAAAAAATTTTCTAACAAGTAGAGCTAAACATAAGTGGGATAGGTTGTCTCCAGATACAACATGTTCCCATTCATTGGAGAACTTCAACCTCTTGTCAAGTATTGTGCATAAGAATGATGGTTTTTTTTCCCAGCCTACCTACAAAGGATCCTATAAACTTCAGAATTATCTGACACTGAGATTTTCCCAAGTTTCTAGTGGAAATTGAAGTAGAAAGCAATGGATGTTGTTATGCCTTAAATTAACCCTTCATGCTTCTCTGACTCAAGATACAAATACAATAAAAGTGTTTTCTTTATTATTGTTAACCATTCCCATTTAAAGTTTCTGTGGATAAATTGCTCTTTTGAATAAAAAAGAAACTTACTATTATATCATTTTAATTTTAACTTTTTTTTCTAATCACAACTAATAGATATTTATAGTTCATATCAACCTTGTATCAGAAAAATTAATACTAAACCTAGTTTATTTGGACAAAACTGCTCATTATTTAGGGTGGGGAGGGGAATAGACTAAGTCTGGAAGGGAATGTCCTTTATGTTAATTAAAATGACTTATTCACTTAAAGACGTTCTTAAAGTCTGTTCCTTTGTAAATAAGGGGATCTTGGAAAAACAGAAATATTTTATTTCCTTCAGAATTCTCTCATGATAACTTCTATGAGGAATATCATCTTAAGATACTATTTATATTAATACATGGGAAAGTTAGGAGGAAACACTCTAAATTTAAATTTATTATCATAGCTATTGACCAACACCACAAAAAAAAGAGTCTGTATAACTGTGAGCTAGGACCACAATAGCTTTTTTTTTTTATTTACTACAATATACTATTGATTGATACTGAGCTCAGAGTTTACTAATCCCTCAGGTTTTTTTCCTTATGAACTCTGACTGTCTCATCTTGTATTTATTTATATAATTGATTTTTTCAACCCAAGTGTAAGATTTTAAATTTATCCCCATTAAATTTCATCTTATTTTATTATTCTGGCTTATCAAGATCTTTTTGGATCTTAATTCTGTCATCCATTATGCTCATTATCCTGAATAATTTTGTGTCATCAGCATAATCTATAACATGTCATCTATGATTTTTTTCCAATATATTGGTAAAAATTCTGAACAAAAATGGCCAAGGACAGTAGTACCCCAGCATCTTTTATTTCAGACCTCATTCTAAGCTGACATCAAGCCATTAATCATTACTCTTTGGGACTCTATTCTTTGTTCTTTATCCCAATCTGATGCTCATTCCCTTTCGTAGAGAAAGCAGAAGCAAAATAATTCATTCTGCCTTCTTTCCATCATTATTATCATTATCCCATTAACTTGAGCTATGATCTTATCCCTTTTTTGATTTTCTTTCTGGCCCCAAAATAGATTAAAACAAACCAACACAAATCTTTTTATAATACTAAATATTCATAATTAGCTTGCTCCTCTGGGATTCACCATTATTGACTTATAAATCTCTGGTATTTTTTGTTGTTGCTATTCATTTTCAGTTATCCTTACTTCTTTCTAAAGAACATATTTTAAAAATTTAAGTAGTTCTATGATTTCTGAGTATAAACTAATCATAACTCACATTTACATAACATATTACAGTTTAAATTCTTTCAGAGAAATTTCCTTTTTCTTCCTCATCAGAGTAACTTTTTACAAAGATTTCCTTTGTGAAATCTTAAGTCAATGGACCCTATCCTGTCTATAGACTTTTTGAATTTCCTTATCAAGGATTCACATTAACTTATGCTCTGCTTTCTTTCTTCTTAAGGATCAGGAATGATAAATCAGGAATAAGATGATCTGGCCATTTTCTTGCAATGTTTTTTTCCCCACTACTTCTTCAACAATCAACCTCTTTTTATTAGCCATAATTAGGACCAAAGCAACAGTTCCTCTCATATTTTTTCCTTTCTACTTTTTGAAGGATTAAATTTTTCTAAAAGCTAATAAGCAATTAGCTGCCTTACTTGTAGTAGAAAGCAAAAGCTTCAACAAATGGTCCAATAAATGAGGTTTCCCATCACTCTATATTAGTAGCATACTATACCTACATAGCAGATTTAAAATGATTTCCAAATGCCTTATTCATTTCTTGCTTCTAGATATAGCATAGTCCTGCTGCTCTCTTTATTCTTATTGTTCCTTCAACAAAAAAGTATTCTCTATCATACTTCCCTATTCAACTCATAGATTTTTCTCATAAATATATCTTCTTGATATAGCTTCCACTGCCCCTTTTAGCTAATCTATTCTCTTTCAATAAGTACTTCTTTGCATTGGCTTGTTCCATTCAAGAGTTATAGCCCACTAAATTTTCATCAATACCTATTTAGATATGTGGATTATGCAGGTTATGTGTGTGTCCATATAGATTGTCTAAAGTTAGCTCACAGGAAGACATGGATAGATATCTCTAGGATCTTGTCCACTCTTCTCTAAGGAAGATTTTGATTCCTGCCTGCCTGGGAGTGAGAGTAAAGATCAAGTTATTATCTTCTGAGAAAGGGCATGCCAGAAAGAATTATATCTATCTGTTCTCCTGAATATAGATGGTTAATAGGCACAATTATTTGAAAGTTCAAGTCACCTTTTTGGAACATTGGTTTCTCTGTTTCTATCTCTTCATAAAGGATTCCCCTTATCCCTCTCTAGAGCTCTCTTCTAGAAAAAAGTTTGTAACTATATATGTCCTCTCTCAAAGTAATATGAATAAAGATTCACTATCCTCTCAAAATCTCTACTTCTACTTCCAATCTCCTGTTAGCACCAATCTGGAATTACACCTAAGTAGTAGCAACACTCCTGGACATTTTTCAATCCAGATTAAATTATATATACATACACATTTTACTGAGAGATTTTGCTGCCAGACATATACTCTGAGGATATCAATGACAAAAAGAGGAACCCCATAAACACCATAAACAAAATATTTATAGTGGATTTCTTATAGTAGAAAAGAATCAAAACAAAACAGGTGCTCATTGAAGGGGGAATAATACCAAAGCAAATTGTGGTACATTCATGTAATGGAATATTATTGTGCTATAAGAAGTGATAAATATAATGTATCCAAAAAATCACCAGAAGTCTTAAATAAAGTGAAGTAAGCAAAATTAGGAAAACAATGGACAAAATAACTTTTATTATATAAACATAAAAAAGAAAAATAACAAAGATAAAATAGAATGCTAGAAAATTATAATGAGCAGTCTTATCTCCAAAAAGAAATTTGCAAATGTATATTCCATATAGCACACTACATATTGTATTAGATTATTTTCAATATGTTGGTTAATATTATTAAACTTTTTCCCTTTTTAAAAAAATTTACAAAAGATGGCTCTTTGGCATAGGGAGAGGAATATGATGCATTGGGAAGTATAGGTCATCAATATTAAATTCAAATGGAAACAAGACTACTAATATGAAGATCCCTGAGGGGCCACATATTGATTTAGTTTTAAAAAGTAATATTATTTATGTATTATTGGGACTTTTTGTTTGTTTGTTAAATGTTTTCTGATTACATTTTAAGTATTAAATTCTCAATTTATTTTCTTGTAGGTTATCCAATTTTTTTTTCAGCAGCAAATCTCAATTTTAAATTTATTAATAGCAACTACTCTACTTAAGTATTTATTTGGATATAATCTTGAGTTATACTTCCTGAGAGTTAATACTTAATGGGTTTACAAGTAGTTCTATTAATATTGAAATTCTCTCTACTTTGTTCCCTTGCTGAGTAGCCCTTTTAAACTCAAACTTTTACTTACTCTTCCTTCTCCAAAGAGGCTGTCAAAGGGGAAAACATAAAAGTCAAATTCCTAGCATGGAGTGGATTTGCATGGCAACAAGGATAGAGTGAGTGGTTAGCTTTCTAGATCTGTTAGAGTAGGATCTCCACAGTTATTTTATCTGAAGGGAATTCCCAAAGCATCAGACATTCCCATAAGCAGCTGTAAATTTAAAAATCTATTTCATAGGCAAATGGAATTGTAGTTAGGTGGTGAATGGATAGATCAAGTCCGGAAGACTTGAGTTCAAATGTGGCCTCAGTCACTAACTAGCTTTGTGAACCTGCGAAATTGATTTAACTCCTCTCAACCTCAGTTTCTTCATCTGTAAAATGGGAATAATAATACTACTTATCTTTTAGAGTTGCTATTAAAATTTAATATAAATGATAAAATGATAATATTGGCAAAGCATTTTGTAACCATTAAAGTACTAAAATCTAACTTTACTAGCTATTATTAATTTTGAATCATAATCCCCCCCCCCTTTTTGATTTTTCTGAAACTCCATTAATATGAAGTCAGTTTTTTGGCAAAACTGTCTTTGATACCTCCCTTCCCCAAAGAGGCCCAATAATCACATATTGTCTCTGAGCCTATATTCTCCTGACAGACATTTGCTCTCCACACAGATCTTTTCCCATTTTTTCTTCCTCTATAGCCTACTCTTCCTGCTTTATCCTCCCTTCTCTCAAGTTTTCATGTGTTTGATTTCCACAAATCCTCTCCAACTAAGTGAAGAGCAAATGTGATAAACTAATCTGACTAAGAGGTTAATATATACCCTTCCCAAGTGACATATTTACATATTATTGGAGACTTCAGAAGTTTAATTCAAAGGAGAAGATGTAATGGAGGAATGTCTGGCTTTATAGTAGAGGAGGGGTCAGGCAATTTTTAGGGGGCAACCTCTAAAGCTCCATAAATCACAGGCTTTCCACTCAACCTATCCTTAAGGGTGAGTACTACAGAAGTTAATCAAGAGTTGAGTGAATATAAATATTTTTAGGTATTTATGGCAAAGGGTAGAGATAATATTTTAATGAATATATTTCTGTTCTTATAAAAATGACTAATTTAGAAAGTAATTATTTTCCTTTTTAGAATATATGTGTGTATATGTATATATGTATATAATATATATACACATAAGAAATTTTGTAAGAAATGCTTTTCATCAACCATTATTGTTGAAAGAATTACAATTTCATGTTAAGACTGTTGTTGCACATAGGCCTTGTCAAAAGCATTTAATGGCTATTTTATGGTCATGAGGTTTTGCTATTAAGGCTTCATTAACTTTGTTAAATTGTTGATAATTATTTTTTATGGGCATTTACTAAGGGATCATATAAGAAAAATGCCAGGAATGGAATCTAAATTTTGGATTTTCATTCCAGTTCTATAACAAACTTGTTAAGTTTTGGACAAGTCACCAAAATTTAATTTTTCTCATGATTTAGAAATAAGACATTCTTGCATTTTCAGAATTCGGAAAGACAATAATTTTTATATGATTCTTAGAGATAATGAAAGACAGAATATGTTCATGAAAAATTTTATATGATGTTGTTCAGTCATTTTTTTAATCATGTCTGACTTTGTAACCCCACTTAGAGTTTTCTCGATAAAGTTATTAAATGATTTGCTATTCTCCAGCTCATTTTACAGATGAGGAAACTGAGGCAAACAAGGTTAAATGACTTTCCCAGGGTCACACAGCTAGTAAGTGCCTGAGGCCAAGTTTGAACTTAGGTCCTCCTGACTCCAGAGTTGGGACTCTATCCATGGTGCCACCTAGCTGTTCCCAAGTTTTATTATATATTCTTATTTTATTTATACATTCAAGTGAGTGGGGTTGACTCCCCGATCTCACAACCTTCCTTTACTACTGCTTATAATAATAACATTAGAAGTAATATCATCATTGGGAAATATTTGGAGCAAAGTCCTGGAGGAGCTGGAAAAAACTAGGATTAATGAATATGTAGATACAAAGGAAAAGATTGCTCTTTTCTCTTCATCTGAGACATGAGGGAAAGAGTAAAGAGTGGTTATGCTGTTGAAAAGTTTTGATAGAGAAGACAGCTAATGAAGGAAGCTTCCTGAAAGACTTCAACATATCTACTTGAGTAATAAACTAAGAACTTTGATGTAGATGTGGTTGAAGGATAAATTAAGAAGAAAAAGTCTTTTTGGAAGATAGAATGTCTAGAACACAGTAGAAGAATTGCTGAATAGCATTGAGGAAGACACCATATATTTATTTATACTGATTGAACTGTTTCCCCATCTTGACCCTTTGGTGAACCAGTTCAACTCTACAGGCTCCTTGTCCCTTAAGTACCTGGCCCCTTATCCTAGTACTAATTATGCCTTGCCAAACCTCTGCCTTGCATCATTTCCACAATCCTCTGCTTTTTTTCCTACATACATGCTGTTGAATACAGGTGGACAAAACGTTCTCACTAGTTTAGTACGTATTTATTTTATACAATTTCATTTGGGTTCTCATTGCTCCTAGATCATCCTTTTTCTCCTGTATCCCCCTACTCCCACATCAAATTGTATAAACTCATTATCTCATTCTCCAAAGTGAATCTTCTAAACTTTTTCATCCTTCCTCAAAAACTCCTATGGCAATCCTTCCTTCCACACTCTCACATAATCTCATATTTTAATGAAAAAAAATTGAAGCTATTCATTTAGAATTCCTTCCTCCCCACCCTCCTCATATCATATCATGCATATGCCTTCTGTCACTATATCCTTCTTCACCCTTGTTTCACAAGAGGCAACTCTATTGCTTGACAAAGGAAACCCCTCTAACTGCACAAGTAATTCATTTTGTCTCATCTGGGTCAACAGATTGCCTCTCTGTCATATTTTCTCATTTTTTCGATCTGTCTCTAATGTCTCCTTCCCTACTGCCTAAAAACATGTCCATGTCTCCCCATCTATTCTCAAAAAAACTTCACTTGATCTATCTATTCTTGCTAACTACCATCTTAAAACTTTTTACTCTTTGTAACCAAACTCTCTAAGAAAACCATCAACAATCAGTACTTGTACTTCTCTAATTTTCTTTTTAATTCCGTACAATTCAGCTTCTAATCTCATCATTCAGCTGATACTGCTCTTTCCAGAATTACTAATAATCTCTTAATTGCTGAATCTAATGACTTTTTCCTAATCATTATCTTTCTGGACTTCCCTGCAGCCTTTGACAATGCCAATCATTCTCTTCTTGATATTCTTTTCTCTCTAGATTTTTGGAACACCACTCTTTTTGTTCTCTTCCTGCTTATCTGACCACTCCTCAGGCTCCTTTGCAGGATCCTCATCCAGGTCATGCTCACTAACTATGGGCATCCAAAAGGACTCTGTCCTATGCTCTCTTCTCTTCTTCCTCTGTACTATTTCACATAGTGGTCTCACTAATTTCTATGTATTTAATTATTATCTCTACGCTGATGATTTTCACATTTACTTATCCCACCTGCTGCTGACCTCCAATTTCACATCTCCAAACTGCTTTGCTAACATCTCAAACAAGACATCCAGTAGACATTTTAAAATTAATATGTCCAAAACTAAACTCATCTTTCCCCCCAAAAGTCTTTCTCTTTCCAAATTTCCTTATTAAAGTTGAGGATAGCATCATCCTCCAAATCCTCCAAGTTCTCCACCTAAATATCATCATCTTCAACTCCTTCTCATCTCTCCTCTCCCTCATTCCTCTTTATCCTATCTGTTGTCAAGGACTGTTGGTTTTAGCTCTGCAATATCTCCCAAATATACCTCCTTTCAAACTGAGTGGATGCCTATCAATTGGAAAATGGCTGAATAAATTGTGGTATATGAGTATTATGGAATATTATTGTTCTGTAAGAAACAATATGATGATTTCAGAAAGGCCTGGAAAGATTTACATGAACTGATGCTGAGTGAAATGAGCAGGACCAGGAGATCATTATACATGACAACAACAATACTGTATGATGATCAATTCTGATGGACATGGCCCTCTCCAACAATGAGATGAACCAAATCAGTTCCAATAGAGCAGTAATGAACTGAACCAGCTACACTCAGCGAAAGAACTCTGGGAGATGACTATGAACCACTACACAGAATTCCCAATCCCTCTATTTTTGTCTGCCTACATTTTTGATTTCCTTCACAGGCTAATTGTACATTGTTTAAAAATCCGATTCTTTTTGTACAGCAAAATAACTGTTTGGAGCTGCATACAAATATTATATTTAACTTATACTTTAACATATTTAACATGTATTGGCCAACCTACCATCTGGGGGAGGGAGTGGGAGGAGGGGAAAAGTTGAAACAAAAGGTTTTGCAATTGTCAATGCTGGAAAATTACCTATGCATAATTTTTTAAATTAATTTTATAATTTAAAAAAAATTTTGATAGTACATATGCATGAGTAATTTTTTTTTTATAACTTTATCCCTTGTATTCATTTTTCCAAATTTTCCCCTCCCTCCCCTAGATAACAGGCAATCCCATACATTTTACATGTGTTACAGTATAACCTAGATACAATATATGTGTGTAAATCCAATTTTTTTATTGCACATTAAGTATTGGACTCCGAAGGTTATAAGTAACCTGGGTAGATAGACAGTAGTGCTAACAATTTACATTCACTTCCCAGTGTTCCTTCTCTGGGTGTAGTTGTTTCTGTCCATCATTGATAAACTGGAAGTGAGTTGGATCTTCTTTATGTTGAAGATTTCCACTTCCATCAGAATACATCTTCATACAGCATTGTTGTTGAAGTGTATAGTGATCTTCTGGTTCTGCTCATTTCACTCAGCATCAGTTCATGCAAGTCTCTCCAAGCCTCTCTGTATTCCTCCTGCTGGTCATTTCTTACAGAACAATAATATTCCATAACCTTCATATACCACAATTTACCCAACCATTCTCCAATTGATGGGCATCCATTCATATTCCAGTTTCTAGCCACTATAAAAAGGGCTGCCACAAACATTTTGGCACATACAGGTCCCTTTCCCCTCTTTAGTATTTCTTTGGGATATAAGCCCAGTAGTAGCACTGCTGGATCAAAGGGTATGCACAGTTTGATAACTTTTTGGGGATAGTTCCAAATTGCTCTCCAGAATGGTTGGATTCTTTCACACTCCACCAACAATGTATTAGTGTCCCAGTTTTCTCACATCCCCTCCAACATTCATCATTATTTGTTCCTGTCATCTTAGCCAATCTGACAGGTGTGTAGTGGTATCTCAGAGTTGTCTTAATTTGCATTTCTCTGATCAGTAGTGATTTGTAAGATTCTTTCATATGAGTGGATATAGTTTCAATTTCATTATCTGAGAATTGTCTGTTCATATCCTTTCACCATTTATCAACTGGAGAATAGTTTGATTTCTTATAAATTAGGGTCAGTTCTCTATATATTTTGGAAATGAGGCCTTTATGAGATCCTTTAATTGTAAAAATATTTTCCCAATTTGTTACTTCCCTTCTAATCTTGTTTGCATTAGTTTTGTTTGTACAGAAACCTTTTAGTTTGATGTAATCAAAATCTTCTATTTTGTAATCAATAATGATCTCAAGTTCTCCTCTGGTCATAAATTTTATAAAACTTTTGTAAAAACTAATAAAAAATATACCTCCTTTCTTCCTCTTATACTGCAACTGCCCTGGTATAGGTCTTTATTTTCTCATGATGGAGATTATTGAAATAATCTGCCTGCCACAAGTCTCTCCCCTCCCCAAACTGACATTCAACCACTGACAGTCTTTTTATACCTTACATCCATCATGTATTCTTCAATCAAGCGACATTGGCTTCCATTCTATTAGCTCTGAATAATTTCTTGGGCTATCCCCTATTCTTAGAATGTTTTCTCTCCCCATCTTTGCCTCTTGGCTTCCCTCAAGTCCCAGCTAAAATCTCACCTTCCACAGGAAGCCTTTCCCAATCTCTCTTAATTTTTTTCATTCTCTCCATTAATTATAGAGCCCTGCAACTGCCTTTCCTCAGTATGTCTATTGTGTCCTTGACTCAATACAGACTCTGAAATCTGCCATTCCTCTTCTGGGGACACTGCTAGAATGTTCATTGGAAGTCCAAAATCTAATGACTTTTCAGAGATTGCAAAATCATTCTCTGCTACATGCTTAATTAAAGCTTGTTGAACCCAATTGAATTGAGTGGCATTTTGGAGGTAGGGAGGGGGATTGCTCAGTTGTCAGTATTTAGACAGTAGAGGAAACTAAGGAGTCAATCCATCCCAAAGTTCTAAATGGACTGTGGAATCCTGGCATTTTTGAAGTGAGCCTCTAGGAAATTTTCTCTTTCTCCTCCTAACTATAACAGTTTTGCACTTCCAGAAGGGGAGGTCAGCTGGTATGACAGTATACTGGTTTTAAAAAAAACACAATCAGTGTTGAAGAAAGGTTGACTATAAAATATAAATTTTAAATCACTACCCATACCCAAGGATTGTGAAGTTTTTCCCCTCTTCTTTGTAAATTGGAATCAATTGGAGACCACCTGTGCTGTTTGCTAGATGGCAGTATTCACCTTAGACAAAATGACTGCCTAATTCATAGTCTGGAAATTGTTTTGATGAGCTACCATGTAGGTTACCCACTAAATATTTTAATTAGGTTTATTTAGACATCACAGGAGCAATGCTATACAATTCCATTTAACTTTTTCATTTCTTTTACTCCATTTTACAATGAAGTAGAGATTAGGTTGAGTGCACATGTTAAAGCTTTTAAGATGTATTTTCAAGAAACCAACAATTCTGACTTTACCAAAAGGGAAGTTTCTTTTAAGAGAAATTGAAAGTTACAAAGAAATAGTGAGAGTCTTAAAACATTATTATACCAAATGGTAAAATTTCACTAACATGATGATTCTTTCCTTTGCCAGGAAAATATGATTCCCCAAGCCCAGTAATAAAAGAGTCTTTCCCCTACCTTTTTTTTTTTAACCTCTAGTCTCTTTACAAGTGTGATACATTCTCTTAGAAATGACTTTATCTTGTACTTCAAGACTGAATCATTGTTCTCAAAATAAAAATCCAAATTGCCATGTCTATACCTCACAGTGAATATCTAGGAATATATAAACCTGGTAACCTAAATGGGATGCCTTGAGATTTTGAATAGTCCATGGATTTCATAGTATCTAGAACTAGATGGAAATTTAGAGATCTTCTAATTCCATAGCCTTCGTTTTACAAATGAGGAAAATTAACCTCAGAGACATGAAGTAGTTTACAAAGTCTCACAGGTAACAAAGATCAAAGGCAGGATTTAAATGCAGGCGTTCAGTCTTCAAATCTAGGGGTATCTTCACTGTATTTGGACTTCACTCTATCAGCCTATATGTATAAGAATTGAGCAGATAAAGGGGCTATTATTTGTACTTTTCATATTGTTTCTCATATCTGTAAGAATTAGAGAGTTCTACCAGTTTCTAGTCACCCATTTATATACTGAAGGTGGAGAGAGTTGTTGGAATTTGTAAAATACCATCTCTTGTCCTAGGTAAAATGAAGAAATAGATGATCTTTGTCTTTTGTGCTTCTAAAATTCCTGTCAGAACCTTTCTCCTATTGTAACTCCAATAAATATCATTTCTGTTAATACAATTACAACTGTTCCTGACTTTGGACAAGGATCCTTTAGGCTTTTTAATACCTGTGTTTGCTGGGGAGTCTGGAGCTGCTATACCAGCAGAGACTCTTAGAATTTCTAAAGGGTTTTTTCCCTATCATAATAAGGCAGATTGTAATTCCATTTATCATCATTTCCATTGATAAAAAGGAGGAAAGATAGTTGAAATAAGTGGGGCCTTCCAATGGAACTCAAATCATACTATCCACATGTAGAACCAGCCAGCTATTCACATGTAGGACCAACCCTGAATGCCACAGAGCAAGTAATCAAGGCAGAGGTATCCTAGGTTTAAGTCACCCTGGGAATAAATTAGTATTCTTGGAAATGTATTTATTTTAAGTCACCCTAGGAATAAATCAGTATTCTGGGAAATATATTTACTCTAAGTTACCCTAGGAATAGATTAGTATTCTGGGAAATGTATTTACTCTTTCAGGTAATAATGATTGTATTAGTAATTGCAGTAGCAGCAACAGGAACAATAGTTAGCATTTACATATCATTTAAGACTTGCAATACTCTTTACAAACATTATTTCATTTGATCCTGGGAAGTAGATGTTGTTTTATTCTGTATTTTACAGATGAGAAAACTGAATCAGGGTCATAGCTAGAAAATATCTGGAGCTAGATTTGAAGTCAGGTCTTCTTAATTCCAGGTCATCAGAACCTAAGATCTAGCCATCTATAGGTTACTGAGGTCAGTACACCTTTGTGACTTTAGAGCAGAACAGAGTAGGGTTCTGCTGTTTGCTATTAAGGGCCAGAAGCAGGACTCAAACCCAATTCTCCTTATTCTTGTTCACTGCTTTTCAATTATACTATGGTGTTCCTGATGTGAGAGAGGGTAGAAAAGTGAAACTAAAAACTATCCATAAACCAATAGAGCTTGGTTATTGCCTGGTGCAATAAAAGAGTGGGATAGATTAAAGATTTCTAAAATTTTGAGTCTGGATCATAAAAAAGTGATGATTCAATTAACAAACTGACAAATCATAGGAGAGAAATGATTTGTGTAGAGTTAGGGAGCATGTTGTGTTCAGTATTAACTATGTTGGATTTAATATCAGATGGCAAGTGTCAATATTTAGTGGATTGTGATATTCATTAAATCTAACTTAAATCCCTTTTGTTGTACTTCAGTTATAATTCCTCTCTTCTTTTGTGTGGGTTAAGGGATAGAGAGAAGGTATAAGGTTTTTTTTCTGGCCTTATTGATTAAACACATAGATGTTCATTAAGATCTTTCTTAACTGGCTCAAGCATTGCTAAACATATTATTTTGTATAGCCTTTTTCCCTTTTGTCCAATCAACCATTGGCTTATCAGAGAGATACAAAACACACATGGGAATTGATGACATTTGAGATAGCTTATTTCCAGTTATTTATACCATTTACATTGCTATCTGATTTCTAGGTCTTGCCCTGACATGCTAGATTTTGCCTGAACATTGATTAAATAAAAATGAATTGTAGGATTGTGATGAAAAAATCAGATCCTCATCTTAGCCAAAATCTTAGCACAGCAATACCCTTCTATTTGGTGCATGAAGATGCATGAGGAATTGATTCTTCTCATTTTGGTGCACTTTAGAACTTAAAAGTGTATTTGATATTATTTAGCTCAATCCCTTCACTTATAGAAGAGAAAACAAGTTCAACAATGACTTGCTAAATTTCATGTAAGACTCAAGGCTTGAATTCAGGTCCTCTGATATAAAATCCTGTGATCTTTCCACTGGAACATTTTGCTTCTTCTCCCTCTGGGTTGATATTGTTACCTAAAATTCTTTCATCAGGGCTTTTATTCATTACGATCAATTCACAATGAGTAAAATGCAACTGTCTTTGTCCCATTTTATACTAAGACAACATAATGATGAAGTAGATACATCACTGGGTTTGAAATCAGGAAGACTCATCTTCCTGAATTTAAATCTGGCCTCAGACATTTACTAGTTATATCACCACGGATAAGTGACAACCCATTTACCTTAGTTCCTCATCTATAAAATGAACTGGGAAGGGAAATGGCAAACCACTTCAGTATCTTTGCCAAGAAAATACCTAATGGAGTTACAATCAGACATGACTGAAATGTTTCAATAACAGCAGCTTTTACTAAGCTGTCAAGATTAAACACCTTGAAGGCAAGAACTAGACTATGTTCTCAGTTCCATGATCTCAGAGTGAAATAATTGTGTGATTCTGCTCAATTGGCATTTAGCTGAGAGCATGTTTTCAGAGATACTAAGTCTGGTATCTAGGAACTAGGAGCTCTCTTAGGCAGAAATAGGATGGGAAGAGTCTTGTTGGGGAAAAGTAAAGGCAACATAAAGGAGAAAGAATACCCAGAAAAATATAAGTGAGTGATGATGTCACATTCTGCTAATCTTTTTACCTCAAGCTACCAAATGCTGCAAGAGAAATATATGACTAGGAATTATGGTAGGTGGGTGTAAAGGGCTAGAACTGAGCAGATGCACTTAACAATGCAAGATAACCTAGCACTTAAGGCTAATTACCAATTGGACAATTCTCTATTAACATAAGCTTGGAGGATGACACTACTCAACTCTGTGCTGGCTAGATCTGTGGGTATGGACAAAGAAGGGGAAGAGAGATCAGAGCATGGAATAGGACAAGCAGGATCATTCTTTGGTGGTGGAGAGAGAGAAAGATGTGGAAATTCCTATATCTAATCCCCTGACAGCGACCCCAAAAGACCAAGAATAAAGGTTTTTGCTTATCCTGACTCCGGCTGATTCTAAGATATCCAGGGTACTAACACGGCCTCAACAGGTGGACATACTCTTTGAGGAGATGGGAGAGATCAAGGGCACAAGAGAAGGGACCAATCCTGGAAAAGAAGAGAATATCATCCTCTTTCCCTCTTTCCTCTATTTTTTATTATCCCTCTTTCCTCTATTCTCTGTTCCCCATTTCCTTCTCTTTGTCTTTGTTTTCATCTCTCTCTCTCTTTTAATCACCTTCTTTTACTGTTTCTCTGTCTTTCCTCGGTTTCTGTTCCTATACCAATCACACCCACCTATCCACATTCACATGCTTCTGACTCCTTTTATACTGCAAACATATTCAGGTCTCCTCTGCTTAAAAAAATCCTTTGTCCTTGCCATCCCCTATGCTCTTATTCTATACTTTTCCTGTTTGCTTTTAAACTTCTACAGGAAGTAGTATGTAGTTGCTGCTTTTACTTCTTCATCACTCATTTTATTTGTCAAACCCACAGATTCTTAGGATATAAAGCAGAGGTTCCTGATCTTTTTGTGTCAAGGACCTGTTTGGAGATCCAGCAAAGCATATGGACTGCTTCTCAAAATAATGTTTTTAGATGCGACATAATAAAATATGTAGGATTACAAAGGAAACAATTATTTTGAAATTATATAAAAGTTCTAAAGTTCACAGACCAAAGATTAAGAACACCTTAATCTAAAATTAGACAAGATCTTAGAAGAGATCATCTAGTTCAACCCTCATTCATTTCAACCCCTATTAATATAGTTTTCTGCTCAATCATTCCAGTGTTTTAGTAAATCACCCACCTAGTCCATAGTAGAGCTGTGGGTAGACTTATAGACTCTTAGGTCTCTTACCTATTAAAGGTGCATTTTTTACTATAGCCTATGTTCTCTCCATTAAGGGAATAAAACTCAGAAGTAAGCATAAATTAATTTGCCCAATTTGTGCATCTCTGCAGCATAATAAGAAGCAACATGGCATAGTGAATAAAAAGCTTCACTGCCAGGAAAGACTTGGGTCCAAATCTTATTGCTGAGCAATAAATATCTGTTGTTAATTGAAACAACTTGTCAGCTAAATCTAGGAAAGAGTCAAATTCTCCATTCTACTGAATCTCAACATCTGGAGTTCAAACTAATTTTCATTAACTTTCCCTGAGGCAAACACAATGCAGGTATTAATAACCTCATTTCAAAGATGGAGGTCCTAAGAAATGAATGGATTAACTGACTTGCTTAGAACCATGTCCTAAATCCATGAGTGAAGACTGGAGATTTAGATCCTTATAGACTCTATCCATCAATGACCAGATTATGCTGCTAGGGAAATCATTTTAGATTATCTGAGGACCATATTTCAATTAAACTCTCTAATTTGACTTTTACTGCTTCTACCTTCTTATGTCTTTTATTTCAGAACCCATAGGTTTACCATCAGTGCAGACACTCCCAGGATGAATTAATCAGCAGAAGAGGCAAACGTTTGAGGTATTGTGCACAATAGAAGCATTATTAATATTAAAATGAGATTTTTTTCTCCCAGTATAGCATCAAACATTTCTGTGGACAACATAAATATTTACTACTTAGAATGAAAATGGATATAATATTGGGAAGTGAATTTGGAGATGTACAGTAATAATTTTAAATTTGATATTGACATAAACCCTAGAGGGAATATAACCAAATTACATTGAGAGAAAGGAAAGCACTTAACCATAAATTTTACTCTTCCTTGACAATGATTCTAAAAACACACTGCTGAATAAGATCTGGCAGTTTCCTGACTATGAACAGCGATATAGTAACATGTCAGATGATACCCATACCACTATCAGATACAGACACAGTTTTGCTGTAGTCATCCATCCATGGTGTAGCTCTCTAAAGCCGCCAAGACATGTTATTAATAAAGCATATTGCAAGGCAGTACATTGCAGTGTGTAGTATTTATCTTGTTGGGAACTGTAACCACCTGAAACAACTGTCTTTGTACCAAAAAAAATGAGATCTATTACAAATCTTAGTAAAGATGAACATAATTGAGACCAATAACAGTTGTTTTAATTACTTCTAAAATATTCAAGCTGGAATTACTTTTTTGGTGTAGTCATAGTTTGCATTCTACCAAATGATTTTAGACTCTGTAATCTCTCTGATCTCCTGCCCTTTCACCTTTCCCTGTTTCACTCCTCCTACCTATGTGACACTGGTCAAGTCATTTAACTTCTCTGGGCCCCAGTTTCCTCATTTGTTAAATTAAGACATTTTACAAAATGGCCTCTGAGGTCCCTTTCAGCTCTTGATCTGTGATTCTGATTCTAAATCAAATTTGCAATCTTACTACAACCTCTGATCATTCTATCTTTCCTACTTCTTTTCAGCATATTTCTACTATTCCTACTTTTTTCCTTTTGGAATTTTAATGCTATGTTAACCAATTCAACTTTATACTATACTCACTGGACCATGTCAATCCTTTATACATTCCTGATTGATTTCCTATCACACTTCAAAAAGCAACTGTTCATAATATTCTCTTCTCCTCAAGCTACCTACATTACTTTCTTCCCCTTCTCTCTCAGTTGTTTCCAGGGGGAAATTGAGGCCATCTTTCACAATCTCCTTCTTCTTCCTACTTCTGTACCTCAAATACCCTCCAAATATTTCCTCACTCTCTTCATCTTTTTCTCTGTTTTCGGAGAGAGTGATGGTATTTCTCCTAACTAAGGTCACCCCCTCTATTTCAGTCTTTGATCTCATCCCCTGTTGTATTCTTGGTTTTCTGCTTCCACATTTTCTCCCTTTTTATTGTCTTCAGTTTCTCTCTACTATCTCCCTTTAACCTGTTGACAAAATGTACAAATTACCTCATCCTTAAAAAAGTAAACCCTTTATGTGAACCTCACATCTCCTTAAAATATCATTCTACATCTTTCTTCCTTTTTAGCCAAACTCCTAGACAAGCTAAGTACACTTGTTTCTACTTTGTTACCTTCTATTTACTACTCATCTTATTGTAATCTGACTTCTGACTTCTAGATTCATCACTCAATTGAAGCTGTTCTCTTCAAAGTTATCAATCATGTTTTAATTGCCAAATCAATTGGCTTTTTCTCAGTCCTCATCCTTCTTGATGTCTCCATAGCATCTGATACATATTTAACACTGATCACATTGTCCTCTTTTGGTTCTCCTTCTACCTATTTGACCATTATTTTAGTTTCCTTTGCTAGATTGTTATCTATATCCTTCCTCCAATTATGAATTTCCTTCTAATGTTCTGTTCTGGTTCTTCCTTCCTGCTATCTTTCTATACTATCAGTAACTTCATCAGTTGCCCATGGATTCAATAATTACTTCTGAGTGTTAACTAAGCACCTGCTACATACTAGGCACTATATTAGATATTGGGAGATAGTTCTGGTCTAATAGAAAGTTACAATACACACATGGGAGTGGTAGGCAGGAAAAGTTTATTTCTATCACAGAAATGAGTGGAATCATAGTGCAGTTGATCATTAGGTCCCTTCCAAAGGTAATGGCAGTAACTGACTTGAGTATTGTTCTCAAAACAAGACGTTGAAAGTAATGGAAGTTAGAGATGAAGCTGTGGGCAATGGAGGACACTTGGTAAAATTTTCCAAGATGTAAAGGTGGAGGGAGATGAAGCATAGTTTAGAGCCAGATATAGTTAGTTAGATAACTTTGTGCCATTCATCAGTCATCATTAATCAAACACAGAATTTTCCTGTCAAGTATGTTCAGATGTTATTATACCACTTAAAACTTAGTATTTCCATTGGTAAATCAACCATCCTTGGAATGAGTCACTGTTACTGCACTATCTCCTCACTAGACTTTGCTAGTATAGGTGATCTCTAGTACTGACTAAAGTTGCTGAAGGGATCTCTGAAGGTTCATATTGAAGCTGCCAAGGCTAAAACCCAGTCAGTTGAGTCATGGGATACTCATTTACCTAAGATCAGGAAAGAATAAGCAAAAGGAGAGAAAAAGATAGAAGCTTTCTCAGTTTATAGACACCTGGCAGTTGAATAGGAGGTGGGGCCTGCCAACCCCATCTTTACCCAGTAATTCACATCAATCTTCTTTATTCAAAAATCCCCAGAAAAAAGAGGGAGAGATCATTTACTCAAACTTTTTGTAAATATACTCTGTTCTGGATTAGCATCTTGTGAGTCATCAGCCTGTTTAGCTTTTAAGCCAATTAAGAGAGTTTTCAGCATCATATAGTATTAACTCTTAGTCACTTTTAATCAGAAAATAATTTTCCAAGTTTCATGTGTAATCTATATCAGATTACTTACTGCCTCATGGAGAGGGGAGAGAAAAAGGAGGGATAGAATTTGAAACTCAAAACTAAAAAATGTTAAAAATTGTTTTTTACATATAAAAGGGGGAAATAAAATATTATTTTTAAAAAGAAATCCTAGCTTGATACAATGGCACATACCTATAAATCCCAGATATCGGGAGGTATCTCTTGACTTTAGGAGTTCTAAACTGCAGGGGGCTAAGTCTTTTATGTATAATTCTCTAAAGGCAAGAAAGTCACCAGGTTGTATAAGGAATAACAATCTGCTAGATCAGAAATGGAAAGGGTCAAGCTTTTGCACCAGTCAATGATGATGTTAGCCCTTGCATTTCCACTTTGGGTAAAATAAGGAAATCCAAATTCAATTTTTTAAATAAAATCAAATTAAGAGACATAGAAAATAGGGGCAGCTATTGGAGCAGCCCTTTTTGTAGTGGCAAGGAGCTGGAAACTGAGTGGATGCCCATCAGTTGGGGAATGGCTGACTAAGTTTATGGGATATTATTGTTCTATAAGAAACGATCAGCAGGGTGATTTCAGAAAGAACTGGAGAGATTTACATGAATTGATGATAAGTGGAGTAGAACTAAGAACAATTTACGCAGCAACAACAAGATTATGTGATGATCATCTCTGATGGGCATGGCTCTTCAACAATGAGGTGATTCAGGCCAATTCCAATAGACTTGTGATGGAGAGAGCCATCTGCACCCAGAGAGAGGACGATAGGGACTAAATGTGGTTCACCACATAGTATTTGAACCTTCTTGTTGTCTACTTACTTGTTTTTTTCTTTCTCACTTTTCCCCTTTTGACCTGATTTTTCTTTTTTTATTATAGCTTTTTATTTACAAAACATATGCATGAGTAATTTTTCAATATATTCACATTACCACAGACACTGAATGACTCAATGACAACTATGAAACAGAAGTTTTTAATATCTCTCAGGAGTCAGGATAACTTATTGACTCATCTAAAGTTTTTTCCTGTTTTTATAATAGTTTCCAGAGGGGAAAGTATAGCTAAACCTGTTACTCTGGACTTGGGATTTTATCAAAGGCCACTAGGTGGCGCAGTGGGCTGAAGTCAGGAAGACCTGAGTTCACATCCACCCTCAGACACTTATTTGCTTTGTGACTGACCAAGTCACTTAACCTCTGTCTACCTTATTTTCTCATTTGTAAAACAGACACAATAACAGCTCCTATCAGGAGTTGTTGTAAGGATAAAATGAGATAATATTTGTAAGTGCTTTACAAACTTTAAAACTTTAAAATTTAATACAATTTATTATGACTACAACCATTTTACAATAAAAATCATCCCTACTGACTTTGCATAGGACTTCTGCCAAAAAATGGATGCAGAAAGGCCTATTCCTGTGTCTTCTCTATATTCAATGGAAAATCCAGAGGAAAAAGGACGAATGAATAAATCAATAATTTAAAAAAGCACTTTAAAAATACTATATGCTAAGCACTGAGCTAAGTACTAGGGATACAAAATAAAATATTATCACTACTCTTAAGAAGGTAACATTCTTTTTTTTCTTTTGTTTATTTTTTTTTTTTGTATTTTAAATAAGTTTTTATAGATATCTTTTCTCTTTTATATATTATAGCTTTTTCCAGGATACTTTACCTTCTCCTCTTGGACAATCATTTCTAAATACTAAAAAATAGTATTTTTTAATGAAAAAAAGGAAAAGAAAAGAAAAAAAAAATAATACAACCAATCAACACATTGAAAAAGTCTGAAAACATGACTTTTCATGTCTATGGGGGAGCAAATTGAGGATATCTTCTCATAGCTATTCATTTGAGTCATACTTGATATTTATAATTTTGCTACATTTGTTTTTGATTGTGTTTGTGTGGCTGTGGTGGTTCTTTCCATTTACTTTATTTGATTTGTGTATTTTACTTTCTTAGCTTTGCTTACATTCTGTATCAGTTCATATAGGTCTTTCTTTGCTTTTCTGTATTCATTATATTCATTATTTCTTATAGCATAGAACTATTTCATTACATTTTTGCATCACAATTTATTTAGCCACTCCCAAAATCAATGAGGATTCCCTTTGTTTCCATTTCTTTGCTATCACAAAATATGTCTGGGGACTTCTTTCTTATCAGTGGAAGTTTACATTCTGATAAGGAGGGTCAAAAAATATGGGGAATCAATGGCTAGGCTAGGCTATTTTTGTTTGGGAAATCAAAAGGGTGGTGACAAAAGCCACAGGTTATTTAATACATATATACTTTACAGAAGCAATGGTAATATTAATTTGATTACTATTCTCAGACCAAAAGGTAGAGAGTAGCACAGTTGAGGAATGGCAGGAAGATGACTGTGGTCATGGATCTGAGCCAATTTAGAAAGAGTGAACTACTTTTTGTACAGTCAAAAAACTGGAAATTGAGGAAATACCCATTAATTGGGGAATGACTAAATTATGGTATATTAATATAATGGAATATTATTGTCCTACAAGAAATGATGAGCAGGCTGATTTCAGAAAAACCTGGAAAAACTTATAAGAACTAATACTAAGTGAAGTGAGCAGACCCTAAAGAATATTGTACACACTAAGAACAAGATTATGGATGATCAAATTTGATGGGCTTGACTCTTTTTTTTTTTTAAACAGTGAGATGATTCAAGGAAATTCCAATGGATTTGTAATGGAAAGTACTATCTGCATCCAGAGAGAAAACCATGAGACTAAATGTGGATCAAAGCATAATATTTTCACCTTTTGTTGTTGCTATTTGTTTGTTTGCTTGTTTTTCCCTTGTTTTTTTCCCTTTTGATCTGATTTTTCTTATGCAGCATGATGAATATGGAAATGTGTTTAGAAGAACTATACTTACTTAACCTATATCAGATTGTTTGCTGTCTTGGAAAGGGGAAAAGGGGAGAGAGAGAGAAAAAAAATTTGGAACATAAGATTTTGCAAAGGTGAATGTTGAAAACAATCTTTGCATGTATTTGGAAAAATAAAATAGTATTTTAAAAAGTGGACTAGTTGATGAGATGTTGAAACTCAGATAGGAAGGTATAATATAGATTGTTCAAAACATGTACAAAGAGATGTTCTCTGCCTTCTTCTGGTTGACCTTATTGTATATTTTATATAATCAGAAATGAAGTAGGATGCTTCTGTCCATAAAGTAACTCAACACTAAAAGGATTTGGAATTTTGGTATGACAAAGCAAATGGAGAGTTTCCTTGGTCCTCCCCCTTGAGACAGCAATAAGGAAACAAAGAACTGCATCAGCTGAAAGAAGAGACAGCTTCCAGATCACTCACTTGCTTCAACTCTTCTATGGCACATGATTTGCTTTGTTTCTACATTAAGATAATAAGGAGAGAGGCTTATGCTCCCTTCCTCAGCTGCTATTCATACATGAAGCATGGACTCAACAACTAAGCTTGTAACTAAGCCTGAATAGGTGATTGGGCACTACTGGATATATGCAGAGATATTTTTGGAAGAGATCTTGTGAATTTGAGAAATCTGAAGGTCCTGAACCCAATGATAGGAGTTGACTAATGATAGGTGGAGCTATTGCAAGGATGAGGATAGCCATCCACAAAATGATTGGCCCAAGCTTTATCTTTAATCAGTTGATGTATTGAGTATTGTTTGGACAGTATAGAGCTGAAATAAAATACAAAGTATAAATTTATATAAAATATTTAATCTAATCAGCAACACTATAAATTGGCTTATGTTCTATGAGATTTAAGTATCAGCATTCCAGCAGAAAATAATTATAAACTAAATTATTGAATCCTGTTTTAAGTTTGCTTTTTGGTAAATGTTTGTTTTTGAGTGTAATCCTTCACTCAAAGCCTAGTTTTACAAGAGTTTTCTCATTAATGAAAGCAGCTAGTTGCTTACCTGCATGAGAAACAGAGTTTGAGTAGGGAGAGATCATGGTCTTTTGGCTTCTAGCATTGAGAAAGAAGACATGTGTTTTCAGATTCTCTTCAGGTTCCTGAAGAAAGAGGAGTTTGAGAAGCCAACATATAGAAGAGTCAGCACTTCAATTGTGTTTTATCCCCAACTTGTCACACCAAAAACATCCATTTGCTATTTGCTACATGCTAATCTTTTAACCTCTATTTGGCAGAAAGAGGGTAGGACTTTACAGATCTATCTTGGAGCACTCTTTCCCCTTTATAAGAAAGACCAGAATTTAGGAATAACTCAAAAGACCAAGCACATTTTTGCTTGTTCCTTCTGGTTTAAAGCACAGTGATCAGGAGCTCAGCTTGAACCTTCAATTTATTTCCCCTGGACTATAACAAGTTTTGTAGTGGGGAGGGGGAGAGGCAAATAGACATATTTTAACCCAATACTCTTTCTCTGAGGAGAACAGAATGTCCAGCCTCTCCTGGCAAAAATCCAAGTCTGACTTGCAAATGGTGGAGGACTCTCTGGAGATATCTATTTATACCTCCTTCTTTATCACATCTAGATGGACTGATGTGGACACCCATAATCTACATAAGCAATACACTGAACTCACTATCTCTTACATTAGTATTCCTGTTTAGCATTCTTTAATGTGTAGGAAATAAATATCTGTCCTACCTGATTCATATTATATACTATCTTTTAAATCCTATCTTTTGCAGAAACCCTAGACATATATCTAGAACTAAGTTTAGAATAATTTAGAATAAGTTCTTGGAGATGGTAATGTCGGGGCTTAAGGAATTGAAGAATGAACTGAAGAAAAGACTATCCCAGTTCTTATTAGAGGTCAGGCTCCTTCAGAACTAAACTCTTTCTGGACTATGCATTTGAGGCTACAGCAGAGATATCATTAGAGGATAGAAGTGGATACAGTACCCTAGTTCTTGTGGATGCAGCTTTAACGTTAGAGAGACAAAATTAAGATACAAACTCATATCTATCACATGTTAAGTGAGTAACAGTCAGTACAGGATTGGGGCCTTTCAAGGTGATTCACAAGTCAATCATGTAACTGTTGTTCACCACATAAATCCAGGAAATAAGAGACTTTGGGAATATTAGCCAAACAGATCTTTGTGTCTCTTTTTTGAGGTAGTATGATACAGTGAAGAGAGTCCCAGCTTTGGAGTCAGAGGACCTGGGAAATCACTCTGACTTCTATTTACTGGCCAATAAAAGGTCCCAAACTAAGCTTACTAGGTCTTTGTTTTGACCCACATAGCTGATGTTTTGGCCAGAAATCCTCAGGCTCTTCCTCTCCCAGAGTGGTTCCTTTTTATTATTATTATTTTTTTAGCCCTAGGTAAAAAAGGTTATTCTTTGCCTTCTTTCTTTCGTGCCTATTCTTAATGACTAAATGCCTCAGTCAACTGAGACCTGTTAAAGACCTTAGCTTAAAAAGGCCAATATCTCCCACTGCTTCCTGGGCCATCTCCAGTCATCCTGATCTATATCTGGCCACTGAAACCCAATGGCTCTGGAGGAGAAAGTGAAGCTAGTGATTTTGAAGAACCCTCCCTCCCATAAATCCAATTCACTTGCAAGGACAAAACTACCACAACTACAATTATTTATATGACCATGGGTCTCTCCAGGCCTCAATTTCCTTATCTTAAAAAAAAAAGAGAGAGAAGAGGAAGGGAGTGGTTAGATTAGATGTCCTCTGAAGGCCCTTTCTATTTTAGATCTATGATCTTATAATAAATGATTTGACCAAATGAAGTGAGCAGGATTGTCAAAGGACTTCCTTTCACCCTATCCCTCCACCTTTTCTGGTCATAAAGGTGACTCAAAAAGAAAACTTAGCAAATATAAATTAAAAAAAAAAAAAACTTGTGCTAAATGATGAATTATTCAGGCATTTGACACATAAATACATCTAAATCACCTTTAAAATATATTTTTAGTTCTATAAAGTCTGTCTGATTCCAGGTCTATGGCAGTTAAATCAATATGAGGTATTCTTGGACATTATGTGAGCCAGAGAATCTAGCTAGTGAAATAAGTACTCTGTGAATTTTCCAGTCAAAACTGAAGTCAGTGAAGTTTGTCTCTAAAGATCTTTTCCTTCCCCTGAGCCTCCCCAGCTACCCTTTTCCTGGAGTTCCCTCAGGCTTCTATATTACTCTCAATTAACTGTCAACTAATTTTCTCTATTATCCCTCCCAGGGATGGTTCTACTTAAATGAGGCTTCTTAAAAGCAAAAGACTTTTAAGACTCAAATGAATGAATCTTGAAATGGTAGAATTTCAGGTGTTCTGACTGACAAGTCTTGAAAGATGAGTTGGGGAGGTAGTGTAATGGGTTCCCATTGTACCCTCAAGTGTTTCCACAAAGGCAGCTCCTACTCTTTCTAGAGAGCCCAGCCCAGCCATCCAGTGTGTGGTTGTACACAGTGGGAATTCTGGGATGGTTTTCTTGTCTGTATTCATTTATAGATGAACTTCTATGCCTTCTGTATAACACAACAAAAGGATCTGAAAATAAACCTGTGGGTAGAACTATGCAGTGACTAACAAATGGTTATAAGAAAATCTGAAAACCTTTAAGATGTCAATCTGTTAAACATGTTTAATCTTCTTCATTATACAAATGTATCTTTTGTTTTTGCATTGCATAAAATTCTGTCTTTATGCTTAACCTGGGGGAAGCTTGAAGTTTGGGATATTTTTGGGTTGCATAACAAATAAGCATTGACTTCTGTGTGAGTGTGTGTGTTTGTGTGTATGGTTGCTTTGAATGAATGACCCCTAGGCTCAATTTTACTTTGACTAAGGCTGCAACTAGACAGCCAAAGAGAATTTATAAAAATTGAGACAAGTGTTTGAATAATTCAAGAAAAAAACCCAGATTTGTAGTTTCATCTTCATGTATATAGAGAGACAGAAACAGCACATATTGAGCAGTGAGACATATTTAGATTTAATGTAAGAAAACATTTCTTAATGATTAACATTATCCAAAAGTAAAATGAGCTGCTTTGGGGGAGAGTGCATTACCATTTTCAAGAGATCTTCCAGCTGAGATTGGATGGCTATCCTGCTGGAGGGTAGATTATAGAAGTAATTCTTTTTTTTCAGGTATAGGTATGACTAGATGGCATCTGGAGTCTATTATATCTCTTGGATGCTATGGGTGGCAGTTCAAAGAATTTAGAACTAGAAAGAATCTAAAAGATGATGCAGTCCAAACCCCTCATTTTATAGCTGGAGAAACTGAAAGTTCAGATGATTAATGATTTAGCCATGTTCACAAAGGTAAGAAGTAATAGAGTCAGAAAGCCTGGAGTCAGAAAACTCATATTCGTGAGTTCAAATTCAGACTGACATTTACTGTGTGACTCTGAGCAAGTCGCTAAATCCTATTTGCCATAGTTTTCTCATCTGTAAAATGGGCTGAAAAAGGAAATGGCAAACTACCTCAGTACCTTTGACATGAAAATTCCAAAAGAGGTCATGAAGAGATGAACATGATTGAATAATAACAAAGCCCAGTTAAGAATCTAGTCAAAAAGACTTTTTTTTTTAATCGCACTAATAGTTCTCAAACTTTTCCACAATAGTAGAACTTTTTAGTTTAAACAAAATTGAGGCATAACTTTTCCAGTAAATCCTCTGAAATTACTATTTTTAGTGTCTGTTAACAAACAACATGTTAAAACAAAACTTGGAATGTTTCAGAGTTCCTTGTAGCACAGTTTGAGAACTACAATACTCTACCCTGATGTTTTTCATGAAAGAGAAGTTCTCCAAGGAAGAGAGAGAGAGCAAAAGGCTGATAATTCAACACTAGGTTATACCCACATTTAGGATGAGAGGGAAAGAAATGACAAAATCAATCTACTTATTTTATAGATTTTGCTTATTTACTTATAAACAAATTGCTACCTTTAGGCTCTCCTTGGCCCTAGAACATTTTCCCCAAGACTTTTTAGAATTCATTCATTAATTAAATTAGCATTCTTGGGTGGTTATTAAAAACCTCTGTGGAACTTCCCACATTTTTTAAAAAATGAAGATGATATTTGGATTGCTTGCTTCACAAAGTTATTGTAAACTTTAAAAAAATCACACAACATAACAATGTCATGATATTATATGTTACAACATAATAAAATAACATAATGCTAGACTAATTGGAGCCAATTAAGTGAAAGATACAAGTGTGAAAGGTAGAGAGAAGCAGTCAGAGAGGCAGGAGAACCAAAAATTATAGAGAGCTATTGAAACTAATGGAAGAGAGATTTCAAGAAGGAAAGAAAAGTCAGTATTATCAAATGATACAGATACTTAAGGAGTGGAGATTTAAAAAAAAAAAAACTACTACTGGATTTGATTCAGAGGTCATTAATAATCTTGGAAATACCAGTTTCAGGAAAGTGATGGTAATAAAATCAAAATTTCAAGAAGATAAAGAATGAATTCTACCTTCCCCTCCGCACCCCCATGAAAATGTTAGCTCCTTGAGGGCAGGGACTATCTTCCTTTTTGCTTGGATTTGTAATCTCACTACTTAGCATAATGCCAGATACATACATAGCAAACTCTTAATAAATGCTTGTTGCCTTACAGGTGACCCTGCCTTCTCGAAGAATATGGCAATGAAGCAAATGCTCTGGCAAAGCTGGAAAGGCTTTGAGCCCAGATTGTATCCTGCTGACTGAGTACCAGCTGCAGTGTGATGGATTTTTCAGCCATAGCAGGTTGCAATCTGTGTTGGTAAAGGGAGTATTTCTCCCCTGATGCTTGATAATATCATAGATCCTTGAAGTATTGAAGAATAAGGAGTGGGTTGGTAGTAAGGAAATAAAAATTAAGAGAGTGAACTATTCTTTCTAGTAAGAGAAATTCTTTCTTTCCTTCAATATTCGGACCACATAGCACCTCTTATATAAGGTCTTTCCTGATTCTCTCAACTGATAATTGAAATTATTTTACTCTGTACATATTTTATGTTGATTTACTCACGTACCTATTGCTCCTTCCCTTCTGCAGAATGTAATAACACCACTTGCCTTGCCTAGTTGTTATGAGGAAAACACTTAAATCAGTAAAAATAATATGCATGTGAAATAATTATACTACATATTGCTAGGTGACAGTAAAAGGAATGCTAGGCCTCCAATCAGGAAGATTCATCTTCCTGAGTTCAAATCTCTCCTTGGATACTTGCTAGCTGTGTGACCCTGGGCAAGTCACTTCACTCTGCCTGCCTCAGTTTCCTTATCTATAAAATGATCTGGAGAAAGAAATGGCAGACAACTCTAGTATCTTTACCAAGAAAACGCCAAATAGAGTCACAGAGAGTAAGACATGATTTAAGCAACTGAACAACAACATATTATAGTTTGCAAAGCATTTTACAAATAACATCTCTTTTAATCATTACAGCAACCCTGGTATTGTTATTATCCTCTTTTTACAGATTAGAGAACTAGGGCGGATGGAAATTAAATGACTTGTCTAGATTATATAGCTAGAAATATCTGAGGTCACATTTGAACTCAGGTATTTTTTACTTCAAGGCCTGGAGCTATTTCTACCATATCACCTATCTGCCTCATTACTTGTTTTGCTATTGTTCAGTTGTACAGTCATATCCTATTCTCTGTGACTCCATTTGGGGTTTTCTTAGCAAAGATGCTGGAAAGGTAAAGCAAGTTACTCGACATTTATTTAGCTTCTGTTTTCTCAGACAAGGAAAATGCTCTTTGGACCAAAGAGGATGGTGTAAAAATGGCTAAAAGGGAATTGATAACCAAGATAAACATACAGAGATAGGAATATGCTCTATTCCTAGGCATAGGAATATAACTACATCTCAGAAAATGGGGGGAAATTGGCAAATGTCATTACTGAGCCATTGAAAGTGAGTTTTGAATGATCATGGAGAATGAGAGACAGCTAGATAGTGGAGTGGATAGAATACTGGGCTTGAAATCAGGAGTAACTAGTTTCAAATTCCAACTCAGATATTAATTTAGTTGTGTGACAGTAGACAAGTCATTTAATCTTTCTTAACCTTGGTTTCTTCATTGTAAAACAGATAATAATAGCACCTAACTAGCAGGATGGTTGTGATCAAATAGAAAAACATATGTAAAGCTTCACATAAATGCCATTTATTACCATTTCTCAGGACTGATAAGGCAAATATCCAAATTGTTCAAACTATATTTTAGTGAATTTGACTTGCATTCCTGACAAAAATTCTAGCATAGATTATTAGTTTTTTTTATTAAATTAAATTTTTTTTATTAAATTTTTATTGACAGAACATATGCATGGGTAATTTTTTCAACATTGTCCTTTGCACTCACTTCTGTCCCAACTTTTCCCTTCCCTCCCTCCACCCCCTCCCTTAGATGGCAGGCAATCTTATACATGTTAAATATGTTAAAGTATAACTTAGATACAATATATGTGTAGCACAGATTATTAAAAAGATGGTTAATTAACATTTAGAAAAGGAAACAATACTCAAAGCGTGAAGCATAGTTCCATCAGGAACAGGTCATGCCTAATTTTATTTCGATTTTTGAAAGGGATTTTGAAAGTAATAGGTCAAGGGAATGCTGTAGCTATAATTTATCTAGATTTAAGAAAGTATTTGACAAAAGATTCTCTTACTGTTCTTGTGGAACAGATGGAGAGATGTCGGCTACAGTAGGGTGGATTGGGAGCTGAAAGTTGAATGGTTGAACTCGAAGAATAATCATTAATGTTTGATGCCAACTAGGAAGGAACTCTCCAGTGGCAAGCTCCAGGCTTCTATGCTTGACCTTGTCCTATTTAACATTTTTATCAATGACTTGAATAAACATATAAATGGCATGCTTATCTATTTTGCAGATGACACAGGGCTAGAAAGGATAACATAATGGATGATTGCATAGCCTTTTCTTAGATCAAAACAAGATGTTAACAGATCTTGACAGGATAGAACATTATTCTGAATTTAAGAAGATAAAATTTAATAGAGATAAAGGCAGACATGGGTTTAAAAATTAATTTCCCAAATACAAGATGGGGGAAATTTGACCAGACATTCCTATGAAAAAAAGCTGATACTTTAGTGAATTACTACTTCCACAAGCTTCAAGAAAGTGTGATATATAAGTTCAGGCTAACACAATCTTAGGCCATATGAAGTTCATGAGTGGGGAGGTGATGGGTTTCCTGTATTCTGCATTGACTGCATCTAGAGTACTGGTCTGACTGCCACACTTTATTTAGGCAGGACTGGGTAGCTTCTAGTGGAAGGCAAAAAGGATGATAAAGGGCCTCAACATCATGACATATGAGGACTGGCTGAAGGAGTTGGGGAAATTTACCCTCTAGAAGGAAAGCTTTTGCAAGGCAATTAGTTGAAGGAAGATATAACTCTTTTCAAAAACTTTAAGTACTGTCACATGGAAGGGGGTTTAGATATTTTCTGCTTGACCCCTGAAAGTCAGCATCACTGCCAATGGGTGGAAGTTTTAAAAGGTCAATCAAATTGAAGGTTAAGGAAGGGAAAATTTTCCTAATAATTAAATGTCATCCAAAAGTGGAAAAGACCACCTTGGAAGAGAATGAATTCCCCTATTTAGAGATCATTGAGCAAAGACTGATGTTCAAACTTTTGACAGGCTGTGAAGTTTTTCCCTATGAAAATTTGTGGGCATAAGTTACTTTAACTGAAACCTGGTGTGATGAAAAATATACTAGATTTAGACTCTGACACCTTGAGTTCTAGACTCAACAATCCACTTACCGGCTACATGGTCTAGCACACATCTCAGCTTCTCCAAAACAGTAATTCTTTGTACAACCTATCAATAATTAATCAAAATCATCTCAATATGATTGCATATGTATAACTTATTTCAGATTGTTTACTGTCTCAGAGAAGGGAAAAAGAGAGGAAGGAAGGAGGAATAGAATTTGGAACTCAAAACTTAAAAAAAACCCAAATGTTATAAATTGTTTTAACATATTTGGTGGAAGTAAAATCTTACTTTAAAAAATAAAGTCAGTTAAACAAAAAAAATCAAAAAAGTTATGTGAAGTTAATTCTTTTTAAATACAAAGCTGCAGCTAAGTAGTTAATCAGGTCCTGTGTTTAAATCTGGTCTCAGATACCAGGTTGTTTTTTTTTTTTTTTTAATACCATAAGTAACTTCTTTCAGCCTCAGTTTCCTCATCTGGGAGTAATAATAGCACCCATCTCCTATGGTTGTCGTGAGGATCAAATGAGATAACATTTGTCAAATGCTTTGCAAACCTTAAAGTATGATATGCGGACTATTTGTTTTATTTACTTATTATAGGAAATAAATGATTTATTCAGTACAATGAATGGACCAGGGGCCTAAGTTGAGAAAGAAATTCCTTAAATTATTTCTGAGGCCTTTGTTATCTCTAAAGAATTTGTGGAGATGAAGTTTCCAAGTCTCCATACCATTCTTCTAGGATATTTAGGAAGATAGAATGTGGTTAACCTCTTGCCTGCTGTTATTATTTTTACTATTAAAAAAAATAAAAGTATGGAGAAGAATGGC
Organism: Sminthopsis crassicaudata; assembly: GCF_048593235.1. Taxonomy (NCBI): domain Eukaryota; kingdom Metazoa; phylum Chordata; class Mammalia; order Dasyuromorphia; family Dasyuridae; genus Sminthopsis; species Sminthopsis crassicaudata. The sequence continues at coordinate 528,768,890 of NC_133618.1, forward strand.
ACAGGATGAAAATGTGTGGAAGGATTTTAACCTACACTCTCAGCCTATTAAAAAATTGGAGCATCATTTCAGAACACTTTCTTTTTGTTATTCTTGTTCTCTTTCTCCTTTTTTCTTTCTTTTCCTCCTCCTCCTCTTCTTGCTTCATCTCCTTCCTCCTCTTCTTCTTCCTTCTCCTTCCTCTTCAATCTTTGTATTTCAGTTTTGCTTAATGGAAGCAACAGTTTGGGATCGCTGGCTCGTGCATGTTGCCTGAACGAAAAACCTTGTGCGACAGAGAATGTAAAGTAGGAAGAGTTAAAGGTGAGCGCAGATTGACCCAGTGTGTTGGTTTAGATTCCATTCTGTGAGGCTGCTCTAAGACTGCTCTGGGTTAGAGGAGGTGGGGAAACCCCCACCCCCAACCTCCCTCTAATCTCCTGTCCCCAGCTTCACCGACTCCAGAGGTCTGGGCGTTACTCCCGCTGATTATAGAGCTCAAGCCTGGCGGAAGGACAAATAGTCCAGGCAGCATTAGTAAGACCATTCAACTAACTGTGGAGCGGTGCCTCTGGCATAAACGCAGTGGCAGCCGCTTGAAGGTAGAGGCTCCACAACTGGCACCGATAGGGCTGGGATGGAAATGAGACGGGGAAGAGCTGTTATTTCTACAATCTATCCGTATCTAGCCGCCAATCTCTTTGCCCTCTTCACGATGCTGTTCTCGTTCTCGGAAGCTAGACGGTTGGATAGTGCTCCCAGAGAAAAGTAATTGGATTCCCAGCTTCCTCCAGCCTGGCTAAGAGGAAACGAACAGCTGCTGCTCATTTGGGGTGGGAGCTTGGGGTGGGAGGAGCAGCTGGCCCCCAGAGTAGTCTGGAATCCACCAGAGGCCTGTTTGACAGGGAGGTTATTCACTTAACTCACTTTTGGAAAAACAAAACAAAGCAAAACCCTAAGCCACCACTGCCACCAATAACAAAAACTCCCTCTGTTTAAATCTTCCACAAGTTTGCTCATGGATGGACTCGCACACGTCTCAGAGCAAAGAAATGGGTTGGATCCGTGGAGGGGACCAGCTAATCTAGAGGCGCAGGTTGCCATTCAAGATTTCCCCCCCAAGTTGTTGACTACCCAAAGATGTCAGTTTATCCACCTGAAGGGGACGTAGACACTGAGAGCCAGTTGCATTCAAACTCAGCTTGAGGCAAGGAGGAACTTTACAATTTTGTGACAAGTTTATACTTGCAGTGGGAGGCAGGGGAGAGGTAGCAAAGACCCCATCAGGGCAATGAATGAATTTACATATTACTACTGAAGCCGCATGGATCAGTGAAAAAGAGCGCTGAATTTGGAGTCAGAAATGCTGGCTCTTTCAATTTCTCCCTTGTAATGCTATCAACTCATTCAATTTTTTCTGTTTTAATTTCTTCATCTATAAAATGAGGAGGGTGGAATAGGTTCCTTCAAGCTCTAAAATTGAGCTTCTATAGATTTGTGATCTTACTGATATGGATGAATCCTTTAGCAAAGATGGCAATCCATCTATCTTGTGTATTCTAGTCTATGACCTATAAATTCTGCACAGGGGGCTATATAAGGTGCTTAGCCTTCTTCTAGATCCTTAAACATTATATAGGCAGCAGTAGAGTCCATTAGCTCTTCTTAGTTGTTTCTACCTATCCAGTCTCCTTTTCCCTGTTGTTTCTTCCTTTCTTCCTTTCTTTCTTTCTGGCAATTGGGTTAAGTGACTTGCCTAAGGTCACACAGTTAGGAAGTGTTACGTGTTTAAGGTCACATTTGAACTCAGGTCCTCCTGACTTCAGGGCTGGTGCTCCATCCACTGCGCCACCTAGCTGCCCTGTATATTTCTTTAATAATATCATTTATATTTTATATTTTTTTCTTGTACAATTTCTCTCTGGAAATATGCTGTGGCTTACTCATGTCCATCATGCACATCTCCATTGCCCTTTGGGGGGTTTGCAAGTGTACTTCTTCAGATATTTTAAAGAAAAATGAGAAACCAGCCTGAAAAAGTAGGATGGAGCCTCAATTCTTTGCTTTGTCCTGACTGGAAAGATCTGTACTAAGGGAACAATGTCCTCCTTATCCTTGAGAGAAAAATTGGTAAAAGTAGGATGGAATAGAAACTGTGGTTGACACGAGAAAAAGAACCTAGAAATATTCCACAAATATTTCTCGGCTCTCATTCTTGGTTTTTTCCCTCCTTTTTGAAACTTTCTCATTGCTGGGCACTTATTACACTAAATAATTGGAGTTCTTTTCTCTCTGATGTTTGTAAGTGTCATTATTCTCCCAATATCTTAGGCTTGGGCCTCATCTTTGACTTAGTTCTCCATTTTATCCCTTATCCCTTTTATCACCAAATCTTAAACAATTTTTTTCAAAATATATCAGTCCCTTGTGATGGAATAATATTGCGCTCTAAAAATGATAAGCAGGATTCTTTGAGAAAAACCTGAAAAGACTTAACATGAGCTGATGAAGAGTGAGGTGAGCAGAACCAGGTCTGATCATCATACAGAGTAACAGCAACATAGTATGATGATTGATCAACTGTAAATAAATTAGCTATTTTCAGCAGAACAATGATTCAACACAATTCCAAAAACTCATGATGAAAAAATTCAATCTACCTCCAGAGAAATAACTAATGGAGTCTGAGTACAGGAAGAAGCCTATTATTTTTCATGCTCTCTATTTTTTAAATGTTTTTCTTGGTCACTGTTTTCTTTCACAAGATGCCTAATATGGAAATATGTTTTGCATGATTGCATATGTATAAGCTATATCAAGTTGCTTACTATCTTTGGAAGGGGAGAGGGAAGAGAGGGAAAATATTTGGAATTCAATTAAAAAATGTTAAAAATTATTTTTACATGTAATTGTAAAAGTTATTATTTATTATATCCATTTACCGTATATATAACATCCCTTTTCATTCTGACTTCTGTCATCTCAATCTAGGCCTACATTAATACAATAGTCTTTCTGTAAGATGTTGTTGAGAATTGAGCATTCCAAGTATGAAAACTTAATCCACAAACATGGAAGTGAGGGAATTAATAATTTTTAATCTTAGTGAGTTACCTGAGGCACTGAAAGGTTAAATGATTTGTCCATGGTTATATGTGTATGTATATGCATGTATATACACATATGTATAGTATGTCAAAAGTAGGACTAAATTCCACAATTTAACTCAAAAAGCATTTATTTTGTGTATACTGTGTTCCTAGGAGCCTAGCTCTGTGCAAGGACAAAAGCCAAAAAAAATTAGTTTCTGCCTTCAAGGAGCTTAGTTAGGATTAGAAGAAAGTTATACAAGTAAGTAAACACCACACACACACACACACACACACACACACACACACACACACACACACACATATATACACACACACATTTTGTTGTTATTTAGTTATTTCAGTCATGTCTGACTATGTGATGCCATTTAGAGTTTCTTGGCAAAGATATTGGAATAGTTTGCCATTTCCATCTCTAGCAAATACATAAATATATATACATATATAAATAGTACATATATTATTATATATTAATTTCAGGAATGAGAAGAACTAAGAAATAAAAGTTTAAAATGTCAAATCACAGTGTTATAGGGAGTTTAGCAAAGGTCACATCTAGAAGGCGTCCTTGAATTGAATTGAATCCTAAAGGAGGCTAGAAATTCCAAGATGCAGAGGTAAGGAAGGAGAGCATTCTAGGCACAGGAATCAACGTGCAAAGGGATGGAGATAGAGATAGAATCCTGCATATAGAGAACAAAGTCAGTCAATTTGGCTGAGATATAAGTTGCATGTGGAGGGGCATGGGGAGTTAGTCTAGAAAAATAAGTTTAAACCATTGTGATGAGCTTAAAATGACAAGCAGGGGAATTTGTGTTTTATCTTTGAAGACATAAGGAACTTCTGAAACTTCTTGAATAAGAAAGAGACATGTCAGACTTGTGCTTTAGGAATATATTGTGGAGGATGGATTAAAAAGGTAAGAGACTTGAAGTAGGGAGATCAATTAGGAGGCCACTTTGTTAGTAGGGGCAAGAGTTGTTGAGGGCTTGGACTAAAGTGAGAATGAAGAAAAGGAGACAAAAATAAAATATAATATAAAGGTAGAGTCAATAGGATTTGGAATATGGTTAGTTATGATCATTAAGGGAGAGAGAAGAATCAAGAATGACTCCAAGGTTTCAAATCTGAGTAACTGGAAAGATAGTGGTACTCTCTCCAAGAGTACTGGATCCAATCATCCTTTGCATAGTCTTCTCAATAGCCCTTAGATATAATATATTGTTATTTCTGATTTATTATCACTCTTTGTTTACATGCAATTTCTTTACCGTTTGGACTGTCCTTGTTTCCCTCACTTAAATGAAATCTTATTTCCTTCTCTTTCAAGACCAAGGTCAAATTTTACCTCTTCCATGAAGCTTTCAAAAGTGATTCTAATACTGATTGACTTCTTCTCTAAAGTCCCATGGTATTTAGAATCCTCACTGCATCACTTCACAGCTAATTAGAAGAGGTTATTATTATCATCATTATTTACAACAACTACTACTTCTACTATTACTACTAAAATGATGATAATTGGACCTATGATTTTTATTGATATAAACTCCCAGATGATGAAATTCTACCAAAGCAATACCAATTGAACAAGAGCTTTAAGAAGTCAATTGACAGTATATATCATATTGTCTCTCTCTTAGGCATATATGAATTTATATCAGAAGTAACACTCAAAACCAGGTATTCTTGGTTCTTAGGTCATCTTTCAATCTATGTACCATAAAGCTTCTCTTCACAATTAATTAATAATGGTAAATAGTTCAAGTATATTCATCTCATCTTTATTCAACTTAATTTTGTTTCTTCAGAATCAGACCATATACACGTTATATTTATGTTGCTGCTACAGTACTGAGCACATATTTGGCACTGAAATATTTGTTGATTGATTGGTAGCTTACCTATTCTCAAGGGCAGCTCTAGCATATCTGAAGCTCCAGCTCTGTGGAAGAATAAAAAAATATCATTGGTAATCACATTAAAAACAAAACAAAGCAAAAACAAAAAAAAATTGTTAGTGTGATCTTTTCTCGGAATACAGTTTTCCTCTGGGATGTTAATTATATAATACCTTGACTTGTTGCAGAGGATACATTTTCTTTTCTTTTCTTTTCTTTTCTTTTTTTTTTTTAGGAATCTGGGATAAAGTCACTTATATAAGGTCACATAGTAAGTGACTGAGGCTGGATTTGAATCCAGAAAGATAGATAAGTCCTTCCGACTCAAGATCCAAGGCTCTACCCATTGTACCACCTACCTGCCCCCATAGGATACATTTTCAAATTAATTCTGCAACATATAACTTTTAATGGCACTTTGTAGATTAGGGTTTGTAAAACAACTCTTATAGAAGCTAGTTATTACTTTTTCAGCATTCTTTCAGAAATTTGGGTAGCTGCCTCCAGATAAATGGTGAAATGTGGGTCATAGACGGTTGTGATATAGGATACTGTTGTGATCCACCTGCCAGTGGCTGCTGGAGGTCTAAGTCAGATCTGTAGAATGGATTTCTCCATGTGAGAGGATGATGGTAATACAAGGATACTGAGAGGGAGTTGCTGTTCTCTGAACTCTCCACTGAGAGGCACTGATCTCTTTCCTCTTTCCTCTGCCTCCAATTTATTTCATTCCCAATCCACAAGCAACATCTGCATCAGTAAAGCCTACTTTGCAACTCCTTTAGATGTTATGATCCACAGCTGTGGAAGGTCTCAGAGAACTGACTTGGTCCTTCACTTAGGTGTGGTCCTTAACAATAGACTCAAAGGGTCTCTGAGTCAACAGGGCCATATTTTCCATTTGAATAAGAATTTTCTCCAAAACTAGCTCAACAAATGATCATTCAGTCTCTGCCGTTTTCTGATAAGGAGAAACCTACTACCTTTTGAGTCTCTCTATTTTACTTTCAGGTATTTCTCATTTTATGAAGTTTTCACCTAATGTTTGTTATCATTAATTATTTATTTCACTTAAATAATTAAATATTTCACTTAATAAATGAATAATTACAATAACATTTATGTAGCAATTTAAGATTTGCAAAGTTCCTTACATATCTTGTCTTCACAAACAACCCTGGGAAGTGGGTATTTTTGTAACCTCCATTTTGCAGATGAGGAACTTGAGGGAAGCAATCAAGTAACTTGCCTAGGGTCAACCACTTCCTAAGTAGGAAGTATCTGAGGCTAAATTTGAACTTAGATCTTCCTGATTCCAAGCCAAGCACACTATTCACTATACCACCTAGCTACCTATAAAATTAACGAAATGTTTCCTAATTTCTCTGGTGGTCAAACGAAACAAAAAATGTCTACTTGCATACTTAAGAGCAGAGTCAAGATCCAAAAGACAAAATCTTTATAATTCCCTTATTCCTTTAATTATATCACACAGGTTGTTTCTAGAGGGGGTCCTTTTCTTTGGCTCTGAGTTCTCTGTAGGAATACCTCCTGTCACCCCTAACCCTAACTCCTGCCATTCCAGCAAAATCTAGGTAGTAGGTTTAAAAGCCCTGGATCTCTTGCTTAAAGGTAAAACAGATGAGATTAAAGTCATTGAAATAGGATCGCATAATTAAAAAAAAATAACTGGCTCTGGAAATTAGATGATGTGGATTCAAATTTTGCCATTTTGCCAAATTTCATCTTATTACCTATGAAACCGTATTTAACCTCTTAGGTCCTCAGTTTCCTTATTTATAAAATAAAATAATTGTATTAAATGTCTTCTCAATTCCCTTCTAGCTCTGTTTATGATCTCATGATCCATTTATGCTCCTAATCAAGAATTTCTGAATTCATACTGCATTCTCAGCTTTGAACCCCTGCTTCCTTCTGTTTCCAACTTTATCTCTACTATACATGCCCAAGCCTCTTTTCTCCCTCATCCCAAGCAGAGTGCCAAATAGCAGAGATCAAGCTACAACAGTTGACTTAGTATCACACATAAATACTTGAGTCAGCTAATTAGGCTTTCCAAACCAAAACATATGTAATAGAAAGAAGCATCCTTTATGATTTTTCTATTACCAAATATCTTTTAAGGGGTAGCTAGATGGCCCAATGAATAGAGTGCTAGGGTTGGAGTCAAGAAAATTCCTCTCCCTGAGTCCAAATCCAGCCTGAGACATTTACCAACTATATGAAGGTGAGCAAGTCATTTAATCCTGTTGCTTGGTTTCTTCATTTGTAAAATGAACTGGAGAAAGAAATATCAAACCTTTTCAATATCTTTTCCAAGAAAATTCCAAAAGAGGTCACAAGGAAAAACTGAAACTTAATGATATTGAAAAACAACAAAGCACGTGCACACACACACACACACACACACACACACACACACACACACAGGGAGAGAAAGAAACAGGGATAAATAGATAACTAGATAGAAATGTAGATAGGGAATGCATTTGTTGAGTGTTTACTGTGTGAGGTACTAAACTAATTGCTAGGAATACACATACAAACCAGAGAGTCCCTTTCCTCAGGTAATTTACTTTCTAATAGGGGATGGACACACATAAAAAGGTGCTAAAAAAGTAGAGGGAAATGGGAGAAAAATGTCTTGGAAAGTATAAAACCAATGGAACTTTCAGCTATCTGGATATACTGCAAGGAACTATTAGTAATACAAATAGAAAACAATCTTTACTTGGGACCTTATGAAATATATGATGAGGAAAAACAATGTGATGTAATAGATGGAGAATGTATCTCCAGAACAGCATGTCCTACTTCTGTTTCATACTGGATGTATGATCCTTGGGCCCTTTGAGTGCTCTGGTCAATTAATTCAGTTGGTAAACTACTATATATTAACCTTCTACTACATGTGCTGGGTGCTCTGCTGAATGCTTGGGATACAAGGAAATGCAACCATCAGTTTCTTGTCCCCAAAGCTCATAATCCATTGGAAGAGACAACATGAGAACAACTATGTACATATAAGAGATAGATAAGTTAAACTGGGGATAGTGGCAGAGGGGAAGCATTATGGATCGTTGAGAAAGCAAAAGATAAATGAAACTATATCTGAGACTTGAAGGAGCCAGGAAAGGAATTAGGTGAAATGTTCTAAGCTCGAAGATCAGTCAATGAAAATGATTAATTGGGATATATGTCATGTGCAAAAAAGATCAAATAGCCCAGTGTGCCTTGCTCACAGAGTCTGTGGAGAGAAGTAAGGCATAAAAAGACTGGAAAATTAGAAAGAGGCCAAATTATAAATTACAGAGAGGGGGCCAACCTAAATTTGTACAGGTCATTCAGGGATTAAAAAGTTCAGTTCTGAATCCCGAGGTACAAGTATATATATCCTGTGGTCTTCTTACAATTTTGAATCAAAAAACTCTTGTTCTGAGTAATTGACTAGATAGAAGGTATTCCTATTAGCTCCAGAGTGCTCACTTTCTTTCCACGTAAAGTATAATTAATTATTTATATTTTTATGGGGAAGATTTTAATCTGTTTTCCCCTATGCATTTATTGTTCCTTCATCTTTTCCCAAACAGATTAGAAATAAAAACAACAACAAAAATACTAATGGCTGACCTTCATATTGGACTTTAACATTTACAAAGTGCCGCAAATTTTTTTTTATCTCATCTGAGCAGAAACAAAATATGGGAAAAGATAAAGAGTATATGACTTCTTTTGGGCTTCATATGATATTATTTTTTCATTCAAAAAAAAAAAAAAAACTTCCCAAGTAGTGCTAATGTAGTGGAAAGACTGTTGGGTCAGGAATCAGAAGACACCTGTGTTCAGATCTTACTTCAGCACTTAGCTATATCTATCTTTCCATCTAAAAAATGGGGATAATAGCATTTATATAGTGCCTACCTCAAAAGATTGTTGTGAGAATCAAATAAGATAATGTACTATGTAAATGTAAACTTTTATTATTCCTCTCTAGTCTTTCCTGACTTTTTAAAGTCCAATTTTATATGTAAGTTATTTACATCAATTTGTTCAGTGTTATGCATCAAGTTATCAGAGGAAACTCAATGTTATTTCAAAGTCTGATTTAAAAAAAAAGATTTGCCCTGTATTTTTTCTTAAAATGAGTAGATTAGAAGAATTTTTAATAGATATACAGTAGGCTTTCTTTTAGTAAAATTCCTGGAACTTGACCTAATTGACTAATGTACTATTCTTATCTAGAATACTCCTTTGACTAGTTGAATGGGCTACACCCAAATTCTAAGAATTCATTAGTTTATACAAGACAAATGGAAGTCTCAACATGCTATGAAAGGAGTTATTAGTAATACAAGTATAAAACAGTTTTTATTTGAGCCACATAATAGTATAGTTAAAAAGGGCAATATATTAAGAGGCAGATCAATCAATCAATAAACATTTCTCAAGTGCCTACTATGGGCAAGGCATTCTACTAAACTCTAAATCCGAGATCTAGTTTCCACTATAACATTTTAGTAACTGTATGACTCTGTGTAAATCACTTAAAATTCCTAGGCCCTAAACTGCCTTATCTGTCAAATTAGGGAAACTACTCTTAAATTGTAAAGAGCAGGATACTGAGCCATTTTTTCCAAGGTATCTTCTAGATCTAAAACAGAACTCATATTTGTATAATACTTGCAATTTGCATAAGACTTATAATGTACTTAAGTATATGCTCATTAGCAAATCTCAATTTTTCTATTTGCAGAATGGAGGTGATAATATTTTTAGTGCCTACATCAAAGGATTGATATAAGGATCAAATAAGATAATAAACTATATATAAATGTAAACTTTTATTATTCCTCACTAGCCCCTCCTATTTTAAAAAGTCTAATCTTGTATGTAAATTAATTAACTCAGTTTGCTTAATATTATCCATTAAACTACCAGAGGAAGCTCTTGAGTAGATGCCAAAAGTATAATTATTTCCATTCCATAGATGAGTAAACTGAGCTCTGAGAGGCTGACTAACGGTCAAAAAACAAAGCAGGATTTGAAGCTAGATTCCTAATTCTTTAATTCAGCACTACCCACCATGCTAAGCCAGTGAGTCTATGAGATAAGCAAAATAAATCAAAGCATAAGTCGATTATGAGATTGTTCTGAAACATTTAGGCTGTTAGAACTTAGATGATTTTGAAAGGCTATAGAACCAGTTCTCATTTGGATTTGGTATTTGTTTATTCTGCTTAGAACTAATAGTACTAATAGTTTTGGACAGCCTGTAATATTTCCAGCTGGGGAACTGGGGTTGGGAGGAAGGCTGAGATGTGCCAATGATCAGGCTATTCTGCATCAGACCTAATTCAGGCCAGGCTAACTTCAAACTCGAGGTTAAAATGCAATGAGACTCTAGAGGCCCACAAAATATAACAAAAATGACTTTATTAAAATAAGGTCAAAATGGATATAGTGTTCAATGTTAAAAGTATAAGATAAAATGTTAAACTCTTCTACCTCCATGATCACTATAGAAATCAGCAATGCTATGACATCCCACCAAAGCAATGGATATTCTGTTAAAACCTTTGATAGCAACTTCCCCTACTGGGTCTTTTATGCCTCAGAACCAAGGTAGCCAAGCCAATGATAAACCCAAGAAGAGCCTCCTTATCCTCTTAAAAGGAAATTAGCTTAGCCTATATAACATAAGGTGCTGCTTGTTCTTAGCTAATAATGAAATTACTAGGGCTACAAAAATTCCCTTACCTTTCTTGGGAAACTAATGGCAGGGTCCAATCTGTGCTCAAAGTTATAGACCAAAGGCTGTCTCAGGAACCCAGCTTTTTTTTTTGGCTGTTAAAGACCAATGGGCTGATTGACCCATGGGGTAAAGACCAATGAGATGAGAACAGAAAGCTGAAGTTATGTCAGTTTCAAGTCAAGAATGTCCACACAGAATCAGGAGATTGTGAAAAGGTATGCTGGCAAAATATTTTTGACATTTTATGCAAGCTGTGTCTATTCTATCTTAGTCTGGGTTTACTATGTCCCATCTTGACTTAGATTTGTCAATAAAGTTGTGTCCTTTTAATGGTGTTATTTGCAAATGGACATAGTTCTGTATATATACCATAATATTTACAAGGATAATTCCATTGATTTATTTTTCTTAGAGTGGTTATAGGTCAGTGATATTGTCTTGTCTAAATACCTTTGGGAAAGATGGCACATTGTTATGTTTTGACAAATATAAAGAACCTATGGTAAAGATATAACACAGATTAGAGCCAGTTTTTTAAAAAGAGATTCTCACATACCATTTTGAGATAAAATCCAAGTTCTTGGTTTAATTAGTACCCTGTTCTCTTCAAATATAAGGGACGCCAATAGGGGAGGGGAGAAATGAGAAGAGTTTCATAGGATCATAAATTTAGAATTAGAAGGAACTGTAGAAATTATTTAGTCTAGTGATGTCAAATTCAAATAGAGAATGTATGATGACTTCTTATTGGTCAGTCATTTTTCAGTCCTGTACAACTCTTTATGATTCCACTTTATGATTCCATTTCCTTCTCCAGCTCATTTTATAGATGAGGAGCTGAGGCAAACAGGGTTACTTGCCCAGAGCCACACAGCTACTAAGTGTCTGTGGCCACATTTGAACTCTGGTCTTCCTGATTCCATGCCTGGAGGTCTAACCACTCTTCAACCCAGCTGCCCTGTATGATGACTTAGAAAACCACAAATTAATATTATCTTTGTTGTATTGTATTTACATTTATTTTGTTACATATTTTCCAATTATATTTTAATCTGGTTTAGATGTTAGTCTGGAGCTTTGTGGACTGCTTGCAAGCTGAACTTATGAGCATGTCACCTCTGAATTCTAGTGCAACCTTCTCATTTTACAGATGAGGTATCTGAATCCATAGATATTTGGTAAATTACCCAAGTAAATGGCAGAGCCAAAATTGAAATCTGGGTCCCAAGTCTTCACAGTTAGAATTTCAGTACCAACATTTTTTCCAATGCATGATGATGCTTCAACAGGTTGGTGTTTGAAGATAATCACCTCTTTGAGATCCAGATATTATGCTCTGATAAAGATCTGATTGAAAAAACAATCAAAATTGAAAGAAAGTTATTTTTAAAAAATTAAACCTTGTCAAAAACTAAACCCTTCTAATTTTCCTCCAGGGTTCTTAATCTAGTGTCTGTGAAAATTTTTTTTTTTATATTTCAATAGTACTATTTTTAATATAAAATTGGTTTCCTTTGTAATCCTTTGTAATTTTATATAAATTTTAAAATCTTCTAAAAACAGTTCCATAGGTTTAACCAGCAACATAAACATTCATTAAGCAAAAAAAAAAAGATTAAGAAAACTTGCACTACCTCACATTTATTTCTGTTAATGGTATGACCATCCTCTTCATCTCCAGATTTCTAACCTTAAAACCTTAAGACCTCCCTTCGCTTCATCCTGTGTATCTAGTTAGCTGCCAAACTTTTCAATTTTCTTCTACAATCTCTAGTTAGCAGTCTCCTTTCTTCCTATGGTGACTTCTGTTCACACCTGAACTCAACTTTCTTACGATAGCTTCCTAATTTGTCTTCTTAATTATAATATCTTTTTTTCTAACCTTCATATAATTGTGAAACTGTCATCCAAGCCCTCACACACAGGTCAGAACTAGCAATATTAGAACATTTTTTGATATAGGGAGCACACTGGCACAGGATTGCTCAGCAAGGCATATCTACATCAAAGAAAGCTCTGTGTTTTATGAGTAAAGCAGGATTTTAGAAGTTCAAAAGAAATGTAAATTGCACAAATTTTAGACACATCTCCACTCCAGTTGTTCATATAGACAATTTGCAACCAACCTGTGGTAGAGCCTACTAAGTTTATATTGTTCTGATCAATCATAATCAAACACACTGTACCTTGACCCCAGCAGAGTATTGTCATTTTAGTCCTCTTCAAGCACAAAATACAATAATCAACCAAATGAATTACCAAACATTCAAATTCGATTGCAGAGAGTATATTTCTAATAAGCTGGCCATGTTGATAGTTCATTTGAGTCCATTGGTCTGAGTCTACCAATTACAGAGCATAGTCTCTTTACAATGGTCAAAAATTTTCCTCATCTGGTGAGTTTTTATAAACTCAGATGACAGACACAGTTTGCTTCTTTCTGGTAAAATCTGCCCAAGCTTAGACCTTTATAAGCATAGTCTCTAAGAACTCTTGATCATTTCTATGCCATGGTGAGATATTAGAGTAAAATTTTGGGGATGAACAAATAGCCTACAAAAATTTAAAAAGTCAAAAGAAACAAAATTATATTATTGTTGATTATCAGTATTTTCATTTTTCAATTTTCTAACCCTCATTTGCATTTATATCCAAAGACTATAGCTTCCATGAGTTAATAAAAATATACATTCTAACTGTATTTTGTGTAAAATTAAAAAAGAAAACTGAGCTTTATCAAATCCAAAGATTCCTTGACCACCAAAACTAGTGACAAATTTTTTTGATGTGATATTCCAGCAATAGTTTAGACTTTTCCTCAGGCTCTTTTTACTTTCTCATTTCCAGGGGGAAAGTTGACATTCTGTGAATACAAAAGATGTTTCAAATATTCAGTGACACCCTTCCATCATGTTACTGATTATAGTTAGTAAGATGAAGGTAATGTGTTTAAAGATTATAAACAACAGAAAAATTCTGTAGGCTTATAATGCAAATGAATCAGGAAAAATTATAGTGGGATATTTTGGATTTATGTAAGAATGTGCCAATCACCAAACCTTAATGTGTATTTGCATAAATTAAAGTCCCCTCCCCCAAATGCTGGTGCAGTGAAATTAGAAATTCAACAGATGGCTTCCAAATAAAATATGTCTGCAAAATATGAGACCAATTGTTCCTTGGCTCTTCTGAAAGTAAAAGGATGGATAATAAAGTGCAGTTTGAATGATTCTTTTAGCCATCCAACTCATCTTGTTAGACCATAAGGGGAGTGAGTTTTAGAATCAAGGCAGCATCTATTAAAGATCAAAGTCCTTGACTAACAAACTTAGAGATGGGCAGAGTATTTGAAAGAACAAGTGGCAAGAAAATTAGTAGGCATAATCCCTAATCTGGAAAAGTTTGTAATTAATCTCTGTTAACTATGCATACCATGCAATAACCTGTAAATAATTATAGCAAACCTTCCCTGAAAGTCCCAGCAAACTACAAAATGATCAATAGGACCAGCTAACCCATGGTCTTACAAAGAGAAAAAACCATATACTTCTTTGATAACTTATTCATGAAAAGTCAAGAAAGGTGATAACTGGTTAGGTTCTCACTAGATCTTATACCGCAGACTCTTCTCCTTTTATAAAACTTGGATATAATAATTTTATATTATAGTATGCAGGAACAGTTATTATAGTTTATTGTGTTATTATTTATAACATTACATTCATATTTGTCATTTATTCATTTTATGATATTTACAATGTTCATTATATATCATTATAAGCAATTATTTTCTTTTAAAAATTTAGTTGTAATTTTAAAAAATTTCAATAGTGTTATATTTTCAGTTACATGTAAAGATAGTTTTCAACATTCATTTTTGTAAGATTTTGAGTTCCAATTTTTTCTCCCTCACTCCCTTTCTTCCTCTCTCCCCAAGAGAGCAAGCAATGTGATATAGATTATACATTTGCAATCATTTAAAACATATTTCTACATTTGTCATGTTGTAAAAGAACAATCAAAAGGGAAAGATCACAAGAAAGAAAAAGCAACCACCCCCCCAAAGGCAAATATAGTATGTTTTGATTTGCTTTCAGTATCCATATATGGTTCTCTCTGTAGGTGGATGACATTTTCTGTCCCAAATCTTGGATTACTGTATTGCTGAGAAGAGCTAAGTCTATCATAGTTGATCATTACACAATGTTGCTGTTATTTTGTACATTGTTCTCTTGGTTCTACCCACTTCACTTAGCATCAGTTCATGTAAGTGTTCCAGGTTTTTCTGAAATCAGCCTGCTCATCATTCTTATAGAACAATAATATTCCATTACATTCATATGCCCTAACTTGTTCAGCCAAATATTTGATAGGCAGCCACTCAATTTCCAATTCCTATCACTACAAAAAGAGCTGCTACAAACCTTTCTGCACATTTGAGTTCTTTTCCAAGCAATTATATCCTTGTTCTGCCTTGTTGTTTTGTTATTTTATCATTCAGAAATGAAATTAGTCCATAATATAATAATATTATGGACTAATATATAATATAAATAAAATAACCCCATCACTTTTATATACTCTGTATGTGCTAGTTAGTATAACACACAAACACATAATCCTGGGTCTCTTTAGAGATCTAGAAGAGAAAATAACCTGGAGACTAGAACCATACAAAACCTCTGAAGGAAACAAAGAATCACAGACCTGCAAAAGAGTACTGCAACCTGACCTTGCTCCCAGAATAATGATAGTCAGGGTGTTAACATGGAATGGCCTCAGATGTCTTTGAGAGTTGAATTAGATTTCATAGGACTTGGAAACATGAAAGACCAGGTAGGCAAAAGTAGGGAGGATATAGTTCTTCTCAAATATCACATCCCAAAGCCATCTTTCCCTCACTTTTATGTTGACATAACTTTTGATCAGGAATGGACTGCTTACAACTTCCTGGTCTGGAGAGACACCCTTCATATACAGGATATGCAGTGATGGCAATATATGTTAATCTTGGAATGTCCCAGGATCTGCCTCCATAAGGCTCATCCTAATACAAACTAAACTGTACCTGATAGAGTAGACTGTTAAGATGTTGTCTGGCCTAGAGACCTGAGCCACTTGAGATATACAAGATCGGCAACAACAGAGGAAAACTGTACAATTGGGTCTTTCCTCCCGTCAAAGAAAGATTCTATGTAACTTCATATTCCAAGTCATTTTGTCTTTTGGCTCTTTAGAGGATCTCAGTATTTTGAATATTTGTGTGTTAGGTAATTCAGCGTATAGTACACAAACATGAGATGGCAGGTAGTGGATAGTTTGGGCATACTCTTATTTGGATTATAATGAACCATAAACAACAAAGAATAGGGCAAAGAAAAATAAGCAGCATATGCCTGTTAGGATTACTAAGTGAGAACTCGGGTTGTCTGGATAGTGTGACAAGGTGAGAATTCAGGTTGGACAATTACAAGGTGAGAACTTAGGTTGACTTGATAGAAGGAGCAAGCCCATTGGCTGAAGTGGTTCTTCCCAGAAGCCCTTGCATTATCCCACGCCCATTCTCTGGGAGAATAAAAGAGAGGACTCTCAGAGAAAGAAGAAGACTCTCTGCATTACATCAGGCCTGACGGGGCTCTCTGCAGGAAGGGAAGTCACTTCTAAGGACAAGAGTTAACAGCAACTGCCTGGAGACAACGGTTCGTTACAGGAAGAAGAATCTGTCGGAGAGATTTGAGTAGAAGACACAGCAGATCTCTTCCCAGAGAGTGATCCGGCAGCTTCTAGAGACGACAGCTCGCTACAATTGGCGTCCACACGTGGGGCAAGGACTTTTACTTATCCTGACAAGAGGAGCTAGACCAGACCTTCGCAATTTGGTGCCTGAACAGGGACAGACACAGTCCTGATTCCAGTGGAAAAGCTTCCAATCTAGATCTCAGTCTCTCTGACCCAGAACCGTGAGTAACGAGGAAACTTTGTTAAAGATTAAGTGAGCGTGCTAATAGATAAATAAGGAACTTAACTTGTTAAGGGCTAAACCAGGAATCTCTTATAGCTGAAATGGGGCAGATGTTAGCTATATTCAATCCCTGGACCTCAGCCGACTCAACCTCAGCCCCAGACGCAACCTCAGCTCCACCCCCATTCAGGAGTGGTACTATAGAGAGTATAATCAACATAATTGAGGAGCAGAGTTTACTTGTAACCTGGGTACAGATTGCTAAACTCTTGGCTGCATTAAGACGCACATCCCCTTGGTTCTTAGAGGAAGAAAAGATAGATGTAGATAAATGGAAGCTAGTGGGATATGAAATGAAAGAATTTCAAGCAAAAAATGGGCCTCGTTCAATTTCTGCAGAAGTATTTTATATCTACAACATAGTTCAATTAGCCTTAAACTATCAAGCAAGTTGTAGGAGAAGGAAAAGTTCTAAAAATGAACAGAGGAGGAAGTGTGAGGAAAAAAGGAAAGATCAAGATCTTTCCCTAGAGCAAGAGGATTTAAATGAGGAATTATGGTATGATTCTCTTGAAGAAGCTTCAACCCTGCCTAGAGAACAGATTATTGACAGGCCCACATCAACCCCACCTTCAGAGATGGAGGAAGAAAGAGGGGAAGAGGCAGAAACACAAACAGAATTGCCTGTGAAGAAGCCTAAGCCTATGACAAGATTAGAAAAAGCATTGGTTAAAGCTAAGAGAGAAGGACAGGATATAAGTGATTTTATACATGCATATCCTGTGATTGAAAATACTGACTCTGTAGGTAAAAAAAGGAGAAGATATGCACCTTTAGATTTGAATACAATTAAGGATTTGAAAAAAGGTTGTACCCTTTATGGGGCTACATCAGCTTATGTCAAAATGTTACTAGATGGTTTGTCTTATGAAGTCCTAACCCCGAATGATTGGAAATCCATAGCAAGGATATGCCTGGAACCTGGAGAAAATTTATTATGGCTTTCGGAATTTCATGAATTATGTAAAATTCAAGTCAGATGCAATTTGGAAATAGGAGTTAACACACAATTCACTTTTGAGCACTTGGCTGGTGAAGGTCGGTATGGAGAGAATTCAGAACAGACTAATTATACCATGACAATATATGAACAAATTGCTAAGGCTGCAATAAAAGCTTGGGGTGTCCTTCCTGGACAGAAAGATCGTGGAGAGGCTTTCACTAAAATACAGCAAGGTCCCAATGAACCTTTTGCAGATTTTGTGGGACGTTTGCAAACTGCTGTCAAAAGAACTATTGGAGAAAATTCAGCTACAGAAATAATGACCAGACATCTGGCTAAGGAAAATGCCAATGAGATTTGCAAAAGAATTATATGGGGATTAGACAAAGATGCTCCTTTAGAGGAGATCATAAGACGCTGTGCTACAGTGGGAACAAATGCTTTTTACACCCGGACAATGATGAATGTGGAAAGACAGGGTCCCTCATGGCAAGGGCCTTCTAGAGAAACTCGGCGATGTTTTCAATGTGGAAAAATTGGGCATCTAAGAGCTCAGTGTAGATATGGAGATACAGTGAGAAGACAGGGTGAGAGAAGACCTAAAACTCCATGTCCAAAATGTCACAAGGGCCTCCACTGGGCCTCCGAATGTAGATTGACACAGGGAAATGACAGGTGGGGCCCAGCTTCAGCCCCCCAGGTGGGGAATGATGGCAGCCGAGGTTACATCCAGAGAATTTTAAGACACGATCAATCAGCCAAAAGGCAATCAGATGGAAGAAAGGGATTGAAATTAGGAAAAATAGAGTTGTGTGCAGTAGAGACTACCGAGATACTCCCTGGAGAAGTGAAATCTGTTCCTGTTGAGCCTATGGATCCTTTGCCTCCAGGCACAGTAGGCTTGACCATTTCACCTTCCGAGAGTGCCTACAAAACAGTGTCCATCCATACACTGATGTGGGAGACTGGAGAACGTGTATCTAATATCCCAGTCACTAACACAGGCAGACAACGTGTGATTTATCAACCAGGAGAAGTAGTAGCATCAGGCTTATTGTTACGGACCCCTAATAAGCAACCTAGTGATAGTCGCCTAGATTTTGACTCCAATGAACAAAATCCAGGAATATATTGGACAGCAGTTGTGACAGCTGACCGACCTATGCTTACTATTTATATAAACGGAATACCATTTGAAGGATTGGTAGACACGGGTGCAGATCGTACAGTTATTAGAGGTGCCAATTGGCCCGGTCACTGGCCAAAGATTAAAGCAGACACCTATATGTCTGGGGTGGGAGGATCAATAGCAGCAGAAGTTAGTGCTAGGCCTTTGAGATGGGTATTTGAAGGAGAAACAGGAGCTTTTACTCCTTTTGTGGTTGAAAAAATCCCCATCAATCTGTGGGGAAGAGACATTTTACAGCAGATAGGATTACAAATAAGCACTTCGGCTTTTTAGGCAGGGCTGCTGTTGAAGGCCTACCTGCACTTTCACCAGTTCCTATTCAGTGGAAGACTGATTCACCGGTGTGGGTAGAACAGTGGCCCTTAAGAAGTGATAAAATTCAGGCCTTATTAGACATAGTGCAAGAACAACTTGACCAAGGACACTTGCGGCCTTCTCTAAGTCCTTGGAATTCCCCAGTATTTGTGGTGAAAAAGAAATCTGGAAAATGGAGGATGATAACTGATCTAAGAAGAGTAAATGAACAGATGGAAACTATGGGAACTCTTCAGCCTGGACTTCCATCTCCTACTCAGTTGCCAAGAGAATGGCCTCTATGGGTTATAGACATTAAGGATTGTTTCTATTCTATTCCTCTAGATAAGGAGGATATGAAAAGATTTGCTTTTTCAGTGCCTAGTGTTAATTTGGCTGAGCCTTATAAAAGATATGAATGGACAGTTTTGCCACAGGGAATGAAAAACAGCCCTACTATGTGCCAAATGTATGTTGCAGCTGCTCTTGCTCCAGTAAGAAAAGCCTTTCCAAAAGTAATATTGTTACATTATATGGATGATATTTTGGGATGTGCACCTGAGGAACAAATGTTAGAGGCATGTCTACAAAGGACCATGGAAACATTAAAGTACTACAAACTGCATATAGCTACAGAAAAAATTCAAAGACATGCTCCTTTTCAATATTTAGGATATGAAGTATATCCTAAGGTGCTTACAGTACAAAAGCTTTCTTTAAGAACAGAGAAGTTGAACACCTTAAATGACTTTCAAAAATTAATAGGAGATATCCAATGGATGCGTCCAGTGTTAGGCTTAACTACCAATCAACTACAACCTCTATATGATATTTTAAGGGGAGACAGTGCTTTAAATTCACCACGCCAGCTTACAAAAGAAGCACAAAAGGCTTTGAGAGAAGTTGAACTGGCTTTATCCAACGTGGTTGAAAGAGTCACTCAAAAACCCTTGGAAATATCAGTTTTTGCTACAAAAGAGGCACCCACAGCAGTCCTTCACCAAGGAGACAGAGTGATTGAGTGGGTGAACCTCCCAGCACAACCAGAACAAAGCCTTACACCTTACCCAGTGCTTGTGGCTAGGATTTTATTAAAGGCTATTAAGAGAGTCATAGTTACTCCCGCCGTTTACCCGCGCTTCATTGAATTTCTTCACTTTGACATTCAGAGCACTGGGCAGAAATCACATCGCGTCAACACCCGCCGCGGGCCCTCGCGATGCTTTGTTTTAATTAAACAGTCGGATTCCCCTGGTCCGCACCAGTTCTAAGTCAGCTGCTAGGCGCCGGCCGAGGCGGGACGCCGCGGGTAGCCTAGGTAGCCCTAGGGAGCTTCTAAATTTAGTTCTCTATACCATTAATTTTCTAATTTTTGACAAAGATGCACTGGCTCCGGCAGACAGGTTTTATAACCCACCAGAAGGGCAGTGTCCAGTGCGAGCATCTCCACTGTCCTTAGATAATCGCCAGGTGATGTGGAGAGATCCAGAAAGTGGTGAATGGAAGGGACCAGATAGGTTAACTGCCTGGGGGAGAGGGTTTGCTTGTATTTCTTCAGCAGGAGAAGGAATCAGATGGGTGCCAACGAGTCATATTCGCCTTGTCCATCAGAGAGAGACAGAAAAAGAGAAAGACCTCAAAATAAAGGAGAAGATCTAAGAAACATCTGACACTGAAAGAGCATGGATAATAAGAAGACTGTTAAAGAACTTTAAAAACCAGCAGGAATCATTGGACTTCCTCACACAAGATGAGACTAATGGACAATGGACTTATGGACATTTATAAATTTTCAATTTATGATTATTTGATTATGTTATATACTTCTAGAATGTATTATGTTACTATGTTACTATGTGCTTATGTAATTTATGTAATCATCTGTAATACTTCCCATATTGATGGATTTATGTTTCAAGGTCATTTATGTAATTATCTGTAATACTTCCCATATTGATGGATTTATGTTTCAAGGTCATGACTGCCCTATGTTCTAAATCAAAAGAAAGGGGGAGATGTTAGGATTACTAAGTGAGAACTCGGGTTGTCTGGATAGTGTGACAAGGTGAGAATTCAGGTTGGACAATTACAAGGTGAGAACTTAGGTTGACTTGATAGAAGGAGCAAGCCCATTGGCTGAAGTGGTTCTTCCCAGAAGCCCTTGCATTATCCCACGCCCATTCTCTGGGAGAATAAAAGAGAGGACTCTCAGAGAAAGAAGAAGACTCTCTGCATTACATCAGGCCTGACGGGGCTCTCTGCAGGAAGGGAAGTCACTTCTAAGGACAAGAGTTAACAGCAACTGCCTGGAGACAATGGTTCACTACAGGAAGAAGAATCTGTCTGAGAGATTTGAGTAGACACAGCAGATCTCTTCCCAGAGAGCGATCCAGCAGCTTCTGGAGACAACAGCTCGCTACATATGCCCACCAAATAATATAAAACAAAAGGAATAGTTTAGTTCTGAGCAATGAAAATGAAGTAAATCTAACATTAATTAGCTTAATGTATTACATCAGTAGCAGAAAAACCAGACTTTTTGGATCTTAACTCTGTGATTTTGTCTCTGAGGATAGTCAGGACCTCATCAAAATCAAATAAAACCTTATTTTTTTGTTAAAAATTCAATCCCCATCTGACTACCTTCAGTTTTGTTCATCTGCTTCTCTTAAACATAATTAAACCCAGATCCCATCTAGCCAAATTGAAGAGGAGTGCTGAGAAATAGTGTAGATAATTCATCCAGAGTATTCTAGCCAGGAACACTTCCAAAATTCCAGAGATAATTGTTTAACATCTGACTTTCCATTTGATTTCACAGTTCTAATTCATATATCTCCTAAATTAAAAAAAAATTGATCTATAAGAAAAAAAAAAGGAATAGAGTATGTTGTCCTTGAGCCTTAGTTCCTAAGATAATAAAATTTAATCCTATATTAACTCCAAATCATACTTCCTTTTCTTTGAATTGAAAATCTGGTTTAGAGAAAAAACAAAATTCACCCTTGTACTCATGGGAATTTATTTAATTTACTGTTTGGGACAGTTGAATAAAGTGTCATAATTTCTATTTTATTTGGAATATCTACTTCAAAGGGTACAGAGCTTGGTAAAATGTAAAATAATAATAAATATGAACTACAACTCCTATTATTATATCCATTCAATACATATATTCATTTCCACCATGATTTTATTGACATAGCAACAATCTCTTTTGGGCCTGATTCCAGAGCTAATCAGTACAAAAGGTTTGACCTACTCCTTTTCCAATCTGGGGAATTTACCCCTCCTTAGCTTGATGGCCTTCTGTTATTAGAGGCATTTGATAAACATTGTTCTCTTCTCTATTCTCTACTTCCCTTACTTAAACATCAGGATTATTTGTTTATGAGAGGTTATTAGGTTAATTTGAGCTTGTATGTTAAGAATCTAATCTATTCCATTGATTGACTTTTCTCTTTTTTTAAACAGTACCAAATCGTTTTGATGATTGCTACTTTTTTATTAGCAAAATTATCTATTTTTAAGCTAAAAATCTTTACCATATAATTTTTATTGCAGTAGCTTAGTTTGTGCAAGACCTTTTTAATTTTAGATAATCAAATGTGTATAATTTTTATCTTCTGTGATCCTCATCATCCCTTGCTTGATTATGAACATTTTCTCATCCATAGATCTAAAAAGTAATTTTTTCCTTGCTTCTTTAATTTGTTTATGATGTAAACACTTACATATTTAAGTCATGTCCTATAGTTTGATACCTAGTATTTCCGAAGGCCTATATTTTTAACACTAGTGATGCTACTGGTATTCCAAGAATTGAAGTTGAAGATTACCTGAAGGGCAATTGAGAGGTGCATGGTTGGCTTGCACTACAATATATTACAAAAACAAGAAATGAAGCAAGAGTAGTAAAAAAGGACATTATTGAAGGAATATAAGATCAGAAAAAAATATGATGGACCAGCAAAATTGCAATTACTGGAGAGTCTATGGACTCTACAATATGAGATAATTAATATTATGAATCAATATGAAAAGAATTTTAGGAAATCCTGCAGCACATTATATAGATTTCCTTTGGGGAATTTATGAAAAAATAGGGATTAGAGCTGTATAGGATAGACAGACATGGATAGTCTGTAACCTGAATGATTAGAGGGAATGCCTACATTGATGAAATCATCAATTTATTAGAGTATCAAAGTTAAAAGGCAAAGTTTTATTGACTTTGCAAGTGATAGAAAATTGGGAGGAATGAATTAATATGTTGAATGCTAGAGTTAAGTGTAAAATAATGACTCCATGAAAAATGTCTCACATAAGAAAAGAAAGAAATTAATAGGAGAAAACGTAATACTTGAATTTTAAAAGATTAAACTAATAATTTAAGTACAAGACAGAGGAGACATGACTAAATAATAACAACAAGGTAGAAAGAACACTAGATTTGATGTAAAAGAACTTGAATTCAAATTCTAAACATGTCTGTTGTTTTTGTGTTGTATGATTTTGGGCTCTTAGAATCTTTTGTACTTCAGTTTCTCCATCTGTAAAATGAATGTTTAATTAAGTGATACCTTCTAGCTCTGGTATTTTCTAATATTCTTTACTTCTTTTTTCTTCTTCATTTTCTTCTTTTCATTCCCTCTCTTGTTCCCACAATTCCCCAAATCTACTACTAGACAACTCTACCAGTTACGATTTGAAGCTTATATGAAAGAGACCTGGCGATTTTAGTAAACTGCAAGTCACAATGTGATATAGCATCAAAAAAAATTAGGCTGCAATAAGTAATCTGCCCTTTCTAGGACAAATTAAAAATTGGCCTCCACTGAAAAATAGTCAAAGGATATAAACAGACAATTCACAGATGGTAAAATTAAAGCAATTTATAGTCATATGAAAAATGCTACAAATCACTATTAATTAGAGAAATACAAATGAAAAGAACTCTGAAGTACCTCTCAGATTGTCTAAGACAACAGGAAAAGACAAATGATAAATGTTGGAGGGGATATGGGAAAACTGGGACACTAATGCATTCTTAGTGGAGTTGTGAAATGATCCAACAGTCCTGGAGAACAATTTGAAACTATGCCCAAAGGGCTATAAAATTGTGCATACCTTTTGTCCTAGCCGTGCCATTACAGAGTCTGTATCCCAAGGAAATCATAAAGGAGGGGAAAGGACCCACTTACGTAAAAACATTTGTAGCAGCTCTTTTTGTGGTGACAAAGAATTGGAAAATGAGTATATGCTCATCAGTTGGAGAATAGCTGAATAAATTATGGTTTATGAAAGTAATGGAATATTATTGTTCCATAAAAAAATGATCAACAAGCTGATTTTAGAGAGGCCTGGAAAGATTTACATGAACTGATGCTGAGCGAAACAAGTGGAACCAGGAATACACTGTACACTGTAACAACAAGATTGTGTGATGATTAATTATGAAAGACTTGGTTTTTCTCAGTGATTCAGTGCTCCAAGGCAATTCCAATAAACTTTGGGTAAAAAGTGCCATCTACATCCAGAAGAAGGACTATGGAGACTGAATGTAAATCAACATGCTAAATTCACTTTTTTCCCCTATTTTTCCTTCTGTTCTGGTTCTTTCCTTTTGATTTTTCTTTCCCAATATGATTCATAATGAAATGTGTATTTGAAAAGTTAATGTATATGTAAAATATAAAATAAAATACACCTGTAGGGAAAAAGAAATTAATAATACCGATTGAGAAAATATTAAATAATAAAATATAAAAATAAATAGAAAATTCCTGTTTTAGGAATCATATTGACAATCTACAAAACATTCAAATGAAGATAATCAGAAAGGAAACTTGAGATAGTACTTGGGAAGATTGAACTGTTGATAGGTAGTGTGTAGGACAGAAAACTTGTGAAAAACATGATGGCTATCTTCAATTATTGTATGGGCTTTCATTTGGAGGAGGGATTTGCCCAAAGAATGGAGAATTAGGGCAAGAGGTAAAAGTTGCAGAGAGGCAGACTTAAACTGTCTATAAGGAAGGAATATATAAGGAAAAACTGTCCTGAAGCATCTCAGGTTCCTTTGAGAAGGAGTGGTTTCTCCCTAATAGAAGATTTTCAAATAGAGGCTGAATGGATATGATCTCTGATATCCTTTCCAACTTTGAGGCTCTGCTGATTTTGTAGAATATTATTGAGTGACTACATCATGCTAAGTACCCTAAGGGATACAAAAGATGAGATCCTTGGGTTTAAGAAATTTTTTTTAACTTAAATATTTTATTTAAAACTTAATATTTAAATTTATCAATGCAATTGAACTAATAATCTTATTTAAGAAATTTCCCCTATATCTATTAATACTCATCAACTTATCTTTCACTTCTACTCTCAAGTAGAAGTATTCTATTATAAACATTATCAGTAGGGAGGTAAAACAAATCAGTGCATTAGTCTATATTTTAAAATATAATGGTTGAATGTGGTAGCATATGACTGTAATCCTTGCTATTGGAGGCTGAAACTGATGGATCTTTTTGGTTTAGGAATTCTGAGCTACAGGAGAACTAGAGATGCTTGGATGCCTCCACTAAATCTGGCACCAATATGGTGAGCCCCTTGGAATGGTAGGAGCAGGAAAGACAAAGTAGCTTAGGTTGAAAACAAAGGAGGTCAAAATTTCTGAGTTAATCTCAATGAGATCAATGGCTAGGAGTGGGGAGAGAGAGAGAGAGAAAAAGAGAGAAAGAAAGACAGATAGACACAAACAGACACTGGTATTGTACTTATAGTCTATACTCTCTCTGCCAGAGAGTGAAAAGTATATTTCATTATTCACTAAAGTATAAACTGAGTCCCAAAGTTTAAGGGCATGGGATTCTCATTAATGGAAATAGGAGATGGCAAGAGGAGGAGAAAGAAGAATTCTACTCTCTTTATTCGGCATTTTCATCAAATTCTTCATTACCTTCAGTTTTTTTCAAGCCTTTTGGGTCTCTTTAAGCTCTACAATTGCTTTGACACTTCTTGCTTCAAGCTTTGAGAGGAAAAAAATGGATAATTTCAATCTCTGCTTCATGTTGCTAGAAGAAAAGACTTTGAGAGGAAGCCAACATAAGAGGAGCCATCATGTCTCCACCTCAAGCTTGGTACACTAGAGACTACATGCAACTCCCCTATGGATGAGATCTAGGACTCTCTTTCTTGGTTGAATTTAATTACCTTGCTCCTAATGAGAAAGCTCATTTACTCTTTTATTTCATATTTTTATTTTACTTCTTGTACTGTCTGGTATGTATTCTATCATGCGTATTTTCTCTGATTTGTTTTGCTATAATTCTGGATAAATTCATTTCTTCACTATTTCCTATTAGTATTCATTAATTATAAAACTTGGGATACCAATCTCAAATAATGAAATAAAGACCAGAAATTATCTTGAATCTAAAAATAAAATTTCCTCGACTTAACAATATTTAAGGTAATAGCTAGATATAATGCCAGTTTGGTACTTTATTTCTCTGGGAAGAACAGAATAGCCAAGCTTCTGGCTCCAACCTCCTGAATCTCATTCTGGGAATAATTAAAATCTTTCTTGGAGAAGGAATAAAGGAAGGAGATACTATAAATGTCTATTCTTCCTCTCTTCCAGCCACACATGACAATTCATAGTACATGTGGGGGACAGCCTTTACTACAAAAGAATGACATAATTCCTCAGTTCTCAGATATTGCTGGTTATGTGTTTTCTTATCAGTCATTATCAAGATGCAATGATTTCTAATTCCAAGGAGAAACTCGAAGAGAACAGTTTTATTTCTATCACCCTGATCCCTCAAATTTAACTTGATAGTGAAGAATTAATTCCATGTCATCTACCCAGAAAAGTGCTTTCTTATAATAGGTGTTCACAGAATATAGGCTGAGTGACTAGCAGAAAGACTAGTGCAGATAAGCCTATTCATATTACTATGTACTTTATATATTATAATTCCCAGAGTTAACATTTTATGCAAACACTTGTAAGGTATGTTCTTCAAACAGAATTAATCAATACCCTCTTCTCTCCTGAGATACTTCCATATTTATTTTGTCAATATATATGATCCCTCTTCCAACCTAGATTGTAACTTTTTTGTGACATATTCTTTGAAAAATGCTACTGCCAAAATATTCACCATCCCCAGCTGACCTTATGACAGGCTTTTTTGAACTTATCTGAACTGGTTCTTAGAAAACAATAGCCGGCTAGATCCCTAGAACACTATTGTTTATTGCTCTACTTTGGGGTTCTAGGGTAACACTGAGATATGAAGGGGTTCTTTTAATGCTAACAGTCTTAACCCTTATTCTGATGTTTTCCCCAATAGTCACCAGTTTGTTATCTCTTCTGTCATTAATAGACTCAATAATTAATACCTCAGTATCAACCAATTAGTATCAATGATCTTTTTTGAAATAGTTATTGAGATTTAGTAAGAGCATAAATAATGTCCCCCAATACTAAGTACACATTCTCCCCTTTTCTACTTTAGTTCTTGTGGAGACTGAGTTTAAACAAAGTATTTGCCTCATTAAGTTTCTTTCTGAATGTAGCATATTTGCTGGATGAATTGATCCTTTGTTGCAACAGAACACCATGTCTCAGAGTCAATCTACCAATGAAATGGGTCAAGTAGGTCACTTGGAAGTGCCATGATTATACATTTCTTCACTTGGCTGCCAACAGATTCTTGGTATTGACTTCAGTTCCTGTACTTGTGGAAACTTATTCTTCCAACCTTCCAAAGCTTATTATGTTGTAGCCATGCATAATACTTTTTAACTAAAGAGTAAGAAAGAATAGATACAAAAGAAATAAAAATATTCATGCCTTCATGGTGGCTCCAGGTGAAAGACCAGATGTCTCTTTCCTTCCTGGAGATTCATAGCAGCTCATCCTCCTTGCTTACCAGTAGAAAAAGAAAAAGCCGTTGCTATGTATGCATATTTAGTTCCAGCTCAACAGTAGTAAAGCAAGCAGACAGGAAAGTTATAGAACACTTGAACATTCTTCGAATTAAGTAGCAAGCTTTTTTATACTAGATGTACTTAGAAACAGGCTTTCCCAGACTCCACATGGGGAATTACAGCAGGTGAGAGACACTGCATGCTCAAAGGATAGTATTCTTTTGGTTATACATAACTGAATCTAAGTGAAAATATTATGTATGGCATTGTATCTCATCATTACAATGATTTTATTCTGTTTAGAAGTACTCTAAAGCATATTTTAAAAGTGATATGAAAAATATTTAGAGTTCATGTGGAAATGGAGGCCAATGTTATTGTTCAGATACCTGTGGAAGTAACATGATGCTAGAGCCAGAATAGTGAGTGCTTGACTCATATAATACAGCAGTATTATATCTATTTCTTGAGCCTTTTGATCATGCCTGTTTACCTGTTGCCAAAAGATAAGTATACTTCTGATGGTGTGGGACTCATGAAGGCAAAACTACACGACTAGTGAGAATTATAGATTTGAATTTCCTTCTCTGCCATTATTACAGAACTTGGATCATTCTTTCCCTGTCCATAACCTGAGGACTTTTTAACTCACTACAAATGGCAGATAGTTTTTGTTGAGGTAGAAAATACATTGGGGGTTGGAGAAGAGAGTGGAATCTTTAGTTTAAATAATAGAGATGAAAGGATTTTAAGAAATTGCCTACTTTTCCCAAATGATAAATGAAGAAATCAAAGCTGCCTATAAGCAGGTGAAGAAGTACTGTAAATCACTTTTGATTAAAGAAATGCAAACTAATATAACTCTGAGGTACCCCCTTATACTTATTAAATTGATTAACATGACAAAAAAAGAAAATAATGAATGTTGGAGAGAATGTTAGAAAATTGGGACTCTAATGCACTGTAGGTGGAATTGTGAATTGATCCAACCATTCTGGAAGGCAATTTGAAACTGTTTCTAAAAGACAACCAACCTATGCATACTCTTTGACTCAGCAATAGCAGTACTAAGCCTATATCCCAAACATTATAAAAAGAGGAAAAGAATCTGCATGTACAAAAAGATTTATAGCAACCTTTTTCTGGATGGCTAAATACTGGAAACTGAAGGGATGCTTGTCAATTGGGAATGACTGAAACTATTAGAGGTATATGAATGTAATGGGGGAAACAACAAACAAATACTTACAAACAAGAACATATAGGATAAATAGTAAACAATTAAAAGAGAGGTGGGCAAAGGTTTCCTTTAGAAGATGGGATTTTAGAAGATTGGAATTTGGAGGGAGATAGGAGACAGAGATAAAAAACAAGAACCTTTCAGGCATGAGAAATAGCTGGAAAAAAATGCTTAAAGTTGAGAAATGGAGCATCTAATTCATGGAATAGCAAGGAGACCGGTATTACTGGTTTGAAGAGTTACCATATAATGTACATGTTTGAAGAGTACTATTTTTGAGATGGCTCTTTTGTTTATATATTTCAGTCTGTTCACTATATATCTTGAATATGAGGTCTTGATCAGAAAAATCTGCAAAGCTTCCCTCCCATCTTCTTTGATTCTGTTTGTGTAAAAGCTTTCAAATTGTAAATACTTCATTTTATCTCATGAAATCTTCTCTATGTTTTGTTTAGTCACAAATTCTTCTTCTATTTATAGTTTAAAAAGATACCCCATTCTCTGCTACCCTAATTTGTTTACAATGTGATCTTTTGGAGCACATTCTTGTATATCCATTTAAAGCCTATCATGCTATATGGTATAAGATGTTGGTCTAATCATAATTTCTGTAGGATTGTTTTCCCAGAAGTTTTTGTCAAATCGTTACCACAGTAGTTAGAATTTATTGAAAATGATATTGTAATGTTCATTTGCTTCATCTTGGACGCATTCCACAGCCCTGTTCTGGCCCTCTTCTCTTTTCCATTTATGCCAATAGGGTTAAGTAAAATAGGAAACACCTAAATCATAAGTAAGGATGTTTGTGGGCCACATAGTTTAACATGTGATATTATCTCTGTTTTATTGTATTTTTCTTTATTTGTTTTGTTAAATATTTCCTAATTACATTTTAATTTAGTTGGGATCTCACTTGGGAATGTTGTGGGCCATAGGCCTATAGGTATTATGTTTTGACATCTCTGAATCTCTACTATTTTACTTGGTAATCATGTAAAGATCCATAAATTGAATCATCACTTCACAGATGATTTTCACATCTACTTATTCTTTTGACCTCTAGTTTGCCTATTGGAGGTCTCCACTTAGATACTCTGTCCAAAATTTTCCTATTACTATTGAGAATACCACAATCTTCTTACCACCTAAATTCCCAAATCAGCTGTCATCCTTGATAGCCTCACTCTCTCTTACCCCCCCCCCCATATTCAACCTGTTGTCTAGTCTTACTAAATCTCAAATTTGTAATATCTTGTATATATCTCATTCTCTCTTCAGACACTGCAACTACCCTGATTTAGGTCCTCATCACCTTACCTCAGCAACTGAACTATTGCAATAATATGAGTTGGTATACTTGCCTCAAGAATCTGCCCACTCCAATTCATTCACTTTCCAGCATCTCTTTCCAGTGATTTTTATAGTGTCTAAATCATCCTTTTGCCCCATTCAATGACCATAAATGGCTCTCTTTTCCTTGAGGATCAAACACAAAATTCTCTGGTTTTAAAGACCTTCATTTCCCTGGATCTTCCTAATTTTTTTAGTGTTCCTATACTCCCATCTACATAGCTATTCTCCCTACGCTACAACATTGACCTCCTTGCTGTTCCTCTCACAGGTCACAGTATTCCCCACGTCTGCATTTTCATTGGCTATTCCATGTTCTGTCTCACTTTTGCTGTTGGCTTTCCTGACTTCTTTCAAATTTCCACTAAAATGTCACCTTTTGGAAGAAGCCTTCGTAATCCCCTTTAATGCTACTGCCTTCCTTTTGAGATTATCTCTAATTTACTCTGAATACATCTTGTTTGCTCATAGTTGTTTGTATGATATCTCCACCATTAGATTGTGAGTTCCTTGAATATAGGGACTGCTTTTTGTCTCCCTTTTTATTTTCCCAGAGCTTGACATAGTGTCTGACAAATAGTAAGCGTAAAATAAACTTGTCTCAATTTGCTTTTGGATTTTGTTTTTACTAATCTCCCAACTGATCAACTCTAACATTTTAAAATCAATACTAAATAGTTTTGATGATTACTACTTTATAGTATAGTTTTATATCTGATATTACCTAGCATTCTTCCCACTTTTTTTTCATTATTTCTCTAGAGATTATTGATACTTTGTTTCTTCGGATTAGTTTTTAAAGTTCCATAAAGTAATTCTTTGTCATTTGGTATGACACTGAATAATCAAATTAAGTTAGATAGTATTGTCATTTTATTATGTTATTATAGTCCAAGGACCTACAATCACTTAGATCTGCTTTTATTTCCACAAAGGGTGTTTTTAAATTGTATTAATGTAATCCCATGTGTGTATGTTTTGATAGGGATTTGATAGGGATCCAAATTGCTTACTATCTTAAGGAGAGTTTCATAAGGGAAGAATGGAGGTAATTTTTAAGTCAATATTTAAAATAATGAATATTAAAGATTGTCTTTACATATAACTGAAAAAATAAAATACTATTTAAAAAATCTAATAATTTCTCTTTTCTGTAATTGAGACATTAATTTTGTTTTTTTCTATTTTTTTTGTTTTTTTTCTGGGAAAATGTATTCAGTTTTTAAAAAATTTAAATTTAATTTAATTTATTTTGTTAATTTTTTATTTTTTATTAATTTTATAATTATAACTTTTTTTGATAGTACATATGCATAGGTAATTTTTTACAACATTATCCCTTGTACTCCCTTCTGTTCTGAATTTTTCCCTCCTTCCCTCCACCCCCTTCCCTAGATGGCAGGCATTCCCATACATATTAAATATGTTATAGTATATCCTAGGTACACTATATATGTGCAGAACCGAATTTTGTTGTTATTTCAAAGGAAGAATTGGACTTGGAAGGTAAAAATAATCTGGGGAGAAAAAACAAAAAATGCTAACCCAGTTTATACTCATTGTTTTTTTTTCTATTTTTAAAAATCAGATTACCTAATTGTTTATAAAATTAATTTTTTGAAATTATTTTTTGCTTTTGCTAACCTTTTTATTATTTTCAAAATTTATATTTTTGTGGTTATTTGGTGATTTTCTAGTTTTTTAAATTTGTATGTTCAATTCATTGATCTGTCATTTTTTTGTTGATAAATATGTTTATTGATATAAATTTCCTTCTCATGACTGCTATGACTGAATCTCTCAAATTTTGAAATAATTTCTCACTGTTGTCATTTTTCTTTTATGAAATGTATATTGTTTCTTTTGATCCACCAATTCTTTAAGATTTAAGAATTCCTTTTATACACATCTTTTATAGATTATGCTTTTTAGGTGATTGTAGTTAAGAAAAGATATGTTTAATGTTTTTTGCTTTTAGCATTTGTTTGTGAAGTTTTTATTACTTAGCATATGGTTAATTTTTTGAAGGTGTCATAAACATCTTGGAAATATTTATATTCCTTTCTATTCTTATTCAATAGCCACTAGTGATATATTGTATCTAACTTTTTAGAAGTTCTATGAGTCTTTAACTTCTTTATAGCTTATCTTTTTGTTATACTTATTTAGTATTGAAAAGGGTATATAAATATCACAGTTTTCTTATTTTTACCTTCTTTTGGTACTTATATGATTTAGCATTTGGTTCATGTATATCAAATATTGATATTATTACACTATCTCTGATGCTACAGCATAATATGCATCTGTTTTCCTTTTGACCACATTTATTTTTACTGTTACTTTATTTAAGTCTATTATTGCTACCTTTGGTTTTTTGGTTCACCTAAAGCATACTAGGAACTGTATTAATCTCTAACTTGAACTCTGTGGGAATCTTTATGTTTAATGTATTTTTCATAATTGATCTCTGATTTCTAATCCATTCTACTTCCTCTTTATGGATAAATTTATGCCAATCATGTTTACAGTAATGATTACTTGTATATTTTTCTCCATTATATGTTCATACATTTTTTCTTCTCTTTGTCTCCTGATCCTTTCATTATGAAGGTGTTTGAAGAAGTGGAATGTGGTCAACATTAGTGATCTAATTGAAACCATATGCTTTTACTCTTCTACCCTTCATCTTTTTCTCTGACCCTGACCCCAATCTTTCCTTTTAATCTTCCCTTTACAATCTATCTTCTGAAGTTGAATTTTATTTTGCTTATGATTATTACTTTTCTGACTTACATCCTTAAAGTGCTTTCCCATTTTTCTTTCCCCACCTATCTCTCTGTTGAGTTTAATGTATTAGTACCAGACTCTTTGTGGATTTGTGTGCATGCATGTGTATGCATGTGTGTGTATTTGTCTTCAGATTTGTTTTGTCCCTTCAGAATGTGAAATTCACATCATGTTCACTCCTCTTTTCTTCATGTTTGATACTCTTTTTATCCACTTCAGTTGTGAAATAGTGAGTTCTTCCTACTTCTTCCTCATTTCTTCTCTCATATATCCTTTTCTTTTTCTTTCCTTTAAAGATATTCAAAACAGAATAAATATAAGCCCATTCCTCTATTTCATTTAATTCCATTGTGACTATTGAAGATGTTAAAATTTTAAGGCATAATCCCCATCAGACTAAAATCACTACATCATTATTTAATCCCTTGCTCAAGTACATTTATCTTTCTGGGTTTGTCTTGACTCCTTTGTTTGCATTTCTAAGTTTCTGTTCATATTTAGTCTCTTCATTCAGAATAGTTGAAACTTTTCTATTCCATTAAGGCCCTTTTCCTTGTAGGATTATACTCAGTTTTGCAAGGTAAACTGTTTTTAGTTATAAGCTTTTATTTTTTTGTATTTTAGAATATCATATTGCAATTTTTTTAGTCTTTAAACTAGTTTCTGCTTATATGATCCTGACTGTTGTTCCTTAGTGTTTCAAATTGTTCTTTCTGGATATCTGTAAAACTTTTTTTAATCCAGAAGCTTTATATTTTGGCTATCCTAGAAATTTTAATTTTGGGATTTCTTTTTTAATTTTTTAATTTCCTTAATGATTTCAATTTCCTGAGCTTCTATCTTTTCTGGCATGTCTGAACTCAGAGCACAGTTATATCTCTGCAGGCTCCTATCTCCCTTTGGCTACCTCTAGTCAAAGTATTGCTACAGGTTTATACTCCCAGGTCATCTATGGTGATAAGTTTGGGTGGTTTTTTGGTCTTTCTTGGGCATCTTCAGTCAGGGTCCTTCATTCATAGCAGGATACTGTAATGGAGTTCTGGTCATTTCATCTGAACTTCTATCTTCTCTGATGAGACCCTTCATTCTATGACATTTTTTTTTTGTCTTTTTGTGTAACCCTAAATTAAATGAAGGAGCTTATTAGTATTTCTCTTGGGCTTTCATTTTCTTTGTTGTTTGTTGTTGTTGTTGTTGTTCTGAATTTACTGAACACTAAACAAACAAAAAATTTCATATACAACATTTTTTCTGATTTCTTGAATATTATTTGACCTGGTACTTTTAAATAGTGTTGCTGGAGTAAATTTGGGAGAGCTGGTCTCTTCTATGACTTTTACACTACCAGCTTACCCAAATGTTCATGCTGTTTGAAAAATATGTTCCAAAATTGATTCTCTGATAATCTATTCTAATAGAAAAGTTATTTTGTGCAGCTAATCTGAATTTTTTAGTTATAAATAGGTTTTAGTGGAGATAGAGAAGAACTGGTCACTTCCCTTTTGAAGGAAGCTAAAATTCTAAGATGCTATGAAAAGAAGGAAAAAGAGAGGTAAGAATTAGAGAGATGAGAATAGAGAACAACAAGTAGACTAGTTTGGGTGGAATAGACAGTGTGCAAAGGGAAATAATATATAATAAACCTCGTAAGGTAGGTTGAAGCAAGATTGTGGGAGTGTTTTAAATGCCAGTGAAGAGTTTATATTTTATTCTAGAAATGATAGGGATCCATTGAAATTTCTAAATCTAACCATCTTTCCTATATATATGCAATAGACATTCTTTTTGTTTCCACTTCTTTTTCTCTGGGTAGATTGATAAGCCAGATTTTTTTATGTGCCTAAGGATCTCTTTTTGGAGATTCTTCAATTTCCTGTGGATCTTTTCCAAGAAACTCTATGAAATTCTAGGTCTTGCTACAACTAGCATGATATTATACATAAACCTCTGGAAGAAGTCATTATTCAAAGGAAATCCCTCTTCAACTTGAACCCTTCCCTGGATGTCCTTGATGACAGTGGTCAAGGCCAATTAATATGGCTTTGGGCAAATCACTTAAATTTTCTGGACCTGTTTCTTCATCTGTAAAATTAGGAGGTCAGGCTATTTTAAATTCCAAATCTATGATCCAATGATGCTTTGAATCTTTAGTAATCAGTTATCTTCACATTTTGTTCCATATCTGATATCAGGGTGGCAGAACAAGGTTCTCTTTGTTGTTATATCTTTCAAGGAATCTTGAATAATTTTGATGTATAAATGGGAATTATCTTTTTGAAAGAGAGCTTTTAATGCAATATTTTACTTTACCAAGTCAAATATTTATTTTTAAAAATAATCAACAAAAAATAAACATGAGGGATATTTTGTTTTATATGTTTTTCAGTCCTGTGCTACGGTAAATATGTGGTCTGCTGTGAGACATTGATTGCAAAAGACTGACTGTTTCCATCTAATACCTTCATCAAGGACACCTTTCTATATGTATACATGATTTTCATAACCATTATATATATATATGTATGTATGTATATATATGTGTAGGCATATAGATTGTTAGTTGTAGATATTCTCTCTTTAATTTGGGGGTTTGGGGGTAGTAAAAAGAGCTAAGATTTGCCTCTAATGTCCCCCTTCTTTCAGTGACTTAATCCCTCTATGCCCTCACTGTTCTGACACATCTCCAGCACAAATATTTTTTATATATTTTTGGTCTGTGCTCCCCATCTTTGCTCTTAATGTCATTTCTACCAAATGCAGACATGCATCCAGAATGTTAATGCTAGAAGCTAAGTATAGTGATTCTACTTTTCAGAGGAATATAGGTATTATTAAGTGCCTACCCTACTAATTTTCTGTGATATAGTAGAAAGGATGCTGGATTTGTAGTCAACGAACTGAGGATCAAAGCTCAACTCTGTTGCTTACTATCTGTAACCTTGGGCAAGTTACTTACTCTAAATTCCTTCTGTATAATAAAGAAGTTTGGCTGGATGATCTCTATGATCCCTTCTGGCTGGAACTCCATAATCATTAGTGAGCTGTCTGTCATTCATCTTCAGGATCAAATATAAAATTTTGTTTGTTGTTCAAAGTTGCTCATAATCGTTTGTACTTACAAATCTTTCTAGTCTTCATGCAATTTGCATCCCAAAATATAGTGGGTGATTCAGTACTGAAAGTGCCTTTTTCAGGGCATCTTTTCAGTTCCTTAAATAATGAACTAACTTCCAACTCTATACATTTTCTTGTTTTTAATACATATTTTTATTATTTATTTATTCATTGTTTATTTATTTTATCATATATACATACATATATGGTATTTTATTTCCTCCCAGTTATTTAAACATTTTAAACAATTTAAACATTAATTTAAAAAACTTTAAGCTACAAATTCACTCCCTTCCTTCTTCCCCATTCCCCTCCACTCCTTCAAGAAGCCATACAATTTAATATCGATTATATATGTGTAGTTATGCAAAACAGTTTCATAATAGATTGTGAAAAAAAATAGACCCCACCAAAAGAAAAAACCCTCAAGAAAGTAAAGCTTAAAAAAGAAAACAAAATTTAAAAAGTATAAAAAATGTATGCTTCAATCACCATTAGTTCTTTCTCTGGGTATAGATTGCATTTTTCATCATAAGTCCTTCAGAGTTGTTTTGAAACATGCTTTGCATGCAGTAAAATTCACTTTGCATCAGCTTATGTAAGTCTTTTCAGGTTTTTCTGAGAACATCTTGTTCATCATTTCTTATAGCACAATAGTATTCCATTATAATTATATACTACAATTTGGTTAGCCTTCCTAATTGATGGGCATCCTCTCAATTTCCAATTCCTTACCCTCAGATTAGAATAAATATTTTTATACATATATGTACTTTTCCATTTAAAATTTTTTTTCTTTTGAAACACAGACTTAGTAATGGTATTGCTAGATCAAAGAGTATGCATGATTTTTATAACCCTTTGGCCATAATCCCAAATAGCTTTATAGAATAATTGAATCAATTCATAACTCCACCAACAATGCACTAATGTGTTATTTTCCTACATTCCCAACACTTGTCATTTTCCTTTTTTTGTCCTATTAGCCAATCTAATAATTATGAAATAATAATTCAGAATTATTTTACTTTGCATTTTTCCAGTCAATAATGAGTTAGAGAAGTTTTTCCATATGACTATAGATAGCTTTGATTACTTCATCTGAAAACTATATCTTTTGATTATATCAATTGGGGAATGGTTCTATTTTTATAAATTTGATTCAATTCTCCATATATTTGAGAAATGAGGCCTTTTTCAGAGAAATTTGCTTCAGATTTTTCCCCCCACAATTATTATTGCTAACTCTATTTCTTTCTCCTTGTTTATTCTATACTCTCTCCTTTCATCCTGTCCCTCCTCAAATGTTTTGCTTCTGACTACCTCCTCCCCCAATCTGCCCTCCCTTCTGTTATCCTCTCCTTCTCTTTGTCCTTCCCTTCCTACTTTTCTGGAGTTAGATTTCTATACTCAATTGATTCTGTATGTTATTCCATCTTTGAGCCAATTCTAATGAGAGTAAGATTTATTCACTTCCTTATCTCCTTCCTTTCCCTCCCTTACAAAAGCTTTTTCTTGTCTGTTTTATGTAAGATAATTTGCCCTATTCTACCTCTCCCTTTTCTTTTCTCCTAGTAAATTCCTCTCTTATCCCTTAATTTTTTAGATGTTATCCTTTCACATTCAATTCACACCTATGCTTTCTGTCTATAAATACTCCTTTTAACTACCTTAATATTAAGAAAGTTCTTATGAGACAAGTATCAATCCTTCCATGTAGGAATGTAAACAGTTCAATCTTTTTAAGTCCCTTATGATTTCCCTTTCTTGTTTATCTATGTTTTTTTTGAGTCCTGTTTTGAAGTCATATTTTCTATTTAGCTCTCATCTTTTCATCAAGAATATTTGAAATCTTCTATTTTATTGAATATCCATTCCCTCCCCCCAAATGATTATACTATTTTGCTGTGTAGGTGATTCCCTTGATTGTAATCCTAGCTCCTTTGCCCTCCCAAATATCATAATTCAAGTCCTTTAATGTAGAAGCTGCTAAATCTTGTGTAATGCTGAGTGTGGCTCCATGATATTTGAATTTTTTTTTCCTAGTTGCTTGCAACATTCTCTCCTTGACCTGGGAGCTCTGTAATTTGGCTATTACATTGCTGGGAGTTTTCATTTTAGGATCTTTTTCAGTAGGTGATCAGTGGATTCTTTGAATTTCTATTTTACCTCCTGGTTCTAAACTTTTAAGGCAGTTTTCTTTGATAACTTCTTGAAAGATGATGTTCAGGCTTTTTTTCTAATCATGGTTTTTAGGTAGTCCAATAATTTTAAAGTTGTTTTTCCTATATTTCACATTGTCTTTTATTTTTTCATTATTTTGATTTTGTTTTATTGTTTCTTGATTTCTCATAAAGCCATTAGCTTCCATTTGCTCAGTTCTAATTTTTAAGCATTATTTTCTTCAGTGAGTTTTTTTTAACCTCCTTTTCCATTTGGTCAATTTTATTTTTTAAGAAGTTGTTTTATTATTCAGTGAATTTTTGTACTTTTCTTTTCATTTGGCCAATTCTGCTTTTTCAGGTATTCATCTTCTTATTGGCTTTTTCTAACTCCTTTGCCATTTGACCTTGTCTGTCTTTTAAAGTGTTATTTTCTTCAGGTTTTCTTTTTTGTGTGTCTACTTTACTGAATTGTTGGGTTTGTTTTCCATAATTTTCTTGAATCACTCTCATTTCTCTTCCCAATTTTTCCTTTACTTCTCTTACTTGATTTTCAAAATTCTCTTTGAGCTTTTTTTATGGCCTGAGATAAATTTGTATTTTTTGGGGGGAGACTTTGGATATTGGAGCTTTGACTTTGTTATCTTCTTTCTTCTGAATGTGTTTTTGATCTTCCTTGTTACCATAATAACTTTGTATTCAGATTTTTTTCCCTGTTGTTTGCTCTGTTCCCTAGCCTCTTGACTTTTAATCAAGTTTTAATTAACAATTAAAAGGGTGGAGGGCATACTGTCCCAAGCTTCAAGAATTATGTATAGTTGTTTTCAGAGATACTTATGGGGACTTGTAAGTTTTTATTTCTTCCAAGGTGATATAATCTAAGAAGAAGTGTTTACTACTCTCCTGGCCTGTGCCTTGGTCTATAAGTGAACACAGGCACTCTTTTCTGCCTTAGAATTGTAAGCAGGTTCTTTCTTCATTGTGGCTGCAAGCCTAGGTTTGCTGGTGCTCCTCTTCACCTTGGAACTGCCACCCAGATCTGAGACTTGAATTAGTGTATGGGCAAAGCTACTCAGTGCTAGCAAAGTAATTACCCTCTAACCAGGTGTTTGACACCTGTTTCTGTGGGCTGAGAGTTCTGGAAGTTGCCACTATTGCTGTTGCTGATTCAATGGCTCCTAAGGCCTGCTCCTGATTTATTGGGGTTGGGGCTGTGCTGATGTGGCCTGTGCTAGACTATGCTCCCTTCTCATCTTGGTGAAATAGATCTTTCTTGCCGACTTTCTAAGTTGTCTTTGGCTGGAATATTGTTTTACTCCATCTTTTTGTGGATTCTGCCAGTCTAAACTTTGTTTACTCACAATTTTAAAGTATTTGCAGGTTTTGGGGGAGAGTTCAGGCAAATCTCTGCTTTTAATCTGCCATCTTGGCCCCATTTCCTCTAGGTATTTTCAATGCCTGTTCCCCATACTTGGAATACCCTCCCTCCTCCTCTCTGTCTCTTTGGCTTCCTTTGAGTCCCAGCTAAAATCCCACCTTCTACAGAAAGTTTCCTCCAATCCATCCAAATTCTAGTGCCTTCCTTCTGTTAATCATCTCCAATTTGTCCTGTAAATTGTGATTTTGAATATGGCTGTGTACCTGTTGTCTCCACCAATAGACTGTGAACTCCTTAAAAACAAGAATTGTCTTTTGCCCTCCCCTTCTTCCTGGTTTTTTTTTTTTTTTTTTTGAATTCTCAATTGATTAGAAACACCAAATAGTAAATGCATAATAAAACGAGTTGGCTGTCTTATCTACTAAAGGAGCATTCTTCATGCATTTGATTCTTCTTAGGTATACGAATAAAATAATTTCTTTTGAGTAGATGTGAAGTTTTTTAAGTGAAGAGGTCCTGTATAGTTTGATGACGCTGTGCAATCAGCACAATATCATACTCATAAAGAAGCACCTGGAGGACTTCACTCTATATTCTATTTGTACTCTGCAAGACATCCTACATGACAATGCTGAATATCTTTTGACAAGTTTACATTGCCCTGTCTTGTGCTTTGCATACTGTTAATAGAGCATAATCATGTAAAGTTCTCTCTATTGTGGCATCTATTACAGACAGGACACATTTTGTTGAGTGAAAATTCATACTTTCCTCTCCCAAGTGAAAAAAGTTTTAAAAAATAAAAAAATAGCAAATAAAAATATAGTTGTAAATATTAGTTTTCAGTTATGTAGATTTATGTTCTCTTACCACTTTTTGTTTAGAATCTTATATTCCTTATGCATATAAGTTAAGAATATGATCACAAATTTATGGTAAGCTATAGATAATAATTTGTAAAAGTCTTCCTGTTCCCTTCTTATTTTTTCCATCAAATATAACTTTGACATATGTGTTGATAATTCCTAGAAAGATTTTATAGAGATGAAGAAGCAGGCATCTAGATCATTAATGATAGGTATCTTCTCAATTGTCTTTTTTTTTTTTTTTTTTTTTTTTTTTTTTGAGGGTAGCAAGATTGTTTTCCTAACTATTTGGGATCTTTTACTTTTTGATATATCTTGAAAAGCAAATAATCTTACTGGTTCCAGTTTTATTTCTAAAATGTTTCAAACTCTTCTTTATTATTGATCATCTTTTCTCCTATATGATCAAGCTCAGATTTGCAGGATAAGTTGTATACTTTTTATTCATTTCCTTCTTCTTTTTCTAGAGAGTATAGAATAGTCTTATGTTATTCAACTATTCTTCCTTTGTATTTGAAGGTCTTTCTTCTAATTTCTAGTTTCTGAATTGTTTTGTTAAATTTAAACACTATGAATCTTATAGTTTGTAGTCTTGTGCTTTTTTTCCTTTTCTGGAGATTATTTGTGAATTTCATTTTTTTTTTTGCTAAGAAGTTCTGGGCATATCTCTTTTATTATTTCCTTAATTATGGTATTAGTTTTTTTGTTCTGTTGTGCTCTTCTGGGAGATCTATGATCCTTAGGTTGTCTCTATGCAGCCTGTCTTTGAGAGCCATGTGTTTTGCTTATATAGTGAGCATTGTTTCTTTTCATGTTATTGTCTTTTGATGCTATGAATCTATGCTGTTCTTTTATGCCTATGTATTTGCATCCCCAATCTACTATTTTTTTTTTGTTTGTTTCTTTGGTGAAGCTTAACATTATAGATTCAATATTTAAAAAATTCTTCTCACTATTTTTACTATGCAGGATATAAATCCTGCTCTCATAATGCTCATTTCTCTTTTAAAGCACTCAGAGTTCCCAGGATTTCCCCATATTTCACAGGGTCAGTTGTCTCATCACTCATTGAATCAGTTTCCTTTATTTTGCAGTATTTATTCATTAATGCCTGAACTTGTTTACTATATTTGGAGATCATTTTTCCTTTTGTTGTTACTTTTTTCCTGTTGATTTGTTTATGTTCAAGGTCTTTTAGAGTTCTTCCAGAAAACTTTGGTACTTTCAGTCTCCCCATTGCCTCTTATTTTCCTTTTCACTCACTTTCTGACTCCCTCCCTTCTGTTTGTGGTTTCTTTGTTGCATCTCAAAGTTTCAGTTTCCTCCCACACTGGGGAATCTAGTGTTCACTATTCTATGTATGTCCCCACTGACTTTTGAGTGCTCAAAAATGGCCCCAGTTGGATGCTGTGTTCTTTCCCTCAGGTTTGCTGGAGTGCTGCACAGTTTTCCACATGAACAATGTCCTGTCTTGATGACTTGTCCTACTTCTTAAGTTCCTTAGTCCTCTGGCCAGCCACTGAGATTTCAAAGTTTTATAATACTGGATCTTCTGGTTTGCAACTTTTGTAAGACTTTTGCCGCTGGTGGGCTTTTGCCCAATTGGCTATAGAGGTCTGAGCAAACTTCCATTCAGAAGATAGAATCTTCATGACTCTTTTAAGAGGATGAATTTTGATATAAGCCTGTATCATGTTAGTATGGACTTTGCTGCCAATATGTGGGAGGGAATGGGGAGGGGGAGTGCTGAATGAGCCAAGATTAATGAATATTAGCTTATAAATTGTTGTATTTCCTTCTTTTGGATTATGGGTATTTTATACTAGAGAAGTTACTTTATCTCACACATTTTCTGTTTTGGAAAGTTTTGAGAGGTCATAGGGATCAGAAAAAAAATGTCCAGTTTGGCATCTTGTAACATAACTCAGAAACCAGATATTTTGAAAATTAATCCTTTGGTGTTTTCAAAACTTTGTCACCTTTGTGTTTTCTTGGTCTGTTCAGTATCTCTTCTTGACTTCATTTTCTTAAGTGCCATTTTTACTTATTTATATATAATACATTGAAAATTGAGATATTAGCATTCAAATGTAGTAGTTCTACTATTATTGGTGA
This sequence comes from Sminthopsis crassicaudata, assembly GCF_048593235.1. Lineage (NCBI taxonomy): Eukaryota > Metazoa > Chordata > Mammalia > Dasyuromorphia > Dasyuridae > Sminthopsis > Sminthopsis crassicaudata. Next base: position 528,812,065 of record NC_133618.1, read on the forward strand.
TGAAAATAGATGATTGTATAGAAGTGCTGACAGATATGTTCTATTTTCCATCTATTTTTGCTCACCTCTAAGTATTCTTGGATAATTTGGTTTAATTATTTTTAATGTTCAAATCTCTTTAGACCTAGGAGCAACTAGGTGGCATTATGCAAGGCTTCTTAAACTACTGATCATGATTCTATATGGGGTTACATAACTGAAAGTGGGTTTAGCAAAATATTTGGTAATAGTAAAAGATTTCTGAAAGAAACTATCAAAAATTAATTCAAAATCAAATGTGTAACAAATGTGTTTCTGGCAACACTTGCCTGTGTTGCATCGTGTAACTTCACTGCAGTCTTAGTTTTGAACATGCAACTTGCATACTTTGCACTGCACATGCACAAACACTGCCAGAAACACTATGGCACAGATTCCAGAGTCCCATAAAAAATTATCGGACAAAAAGGGATCATGAGTGGAAAAAATTTAGGAACTCCTGCCAAAATGAATAGAATCCTGGACAAGGAATCAGGAATATCTGATTTGAAATCTAGCCTTAGACATTAGCTGTATGATCCTGAGCAATTCATTTAACTTCAGTTTTTTCCATATGTAAAAGGGTTAATAGTAACACTTACCTTAAAGGGTTGATGTGAAGATCAAATAAAATAATAATTAGAAAGCATTTAGCTATGCTTAAGAGATAATAAATTCTATGTCTGTCAGCTGCTGTTATTATTATTCTTATTTCCCATGTCCTCTACCACTTTTTTTTGCTATTTTTTTTTTTTTTGTGAAATAATACACTAGTCATTCTATACCCCTGTCTTCCTCTGTAACAATCTGCAAATGAGTTTGCAGTCTAGGCCAGTGCTGTGTTTGACTAGTGTTGTATTTTGGCAAGTAACTTCAGGGTAAGGTAGTTTGGGACTTTTTTTTTTTTTTTTTTTTTAGCATATGCATTATGATTATTTACATTGGTTAAAATTCTGTAGGAAATTGTGATAACTAGCAGTCAATATCCTTTCCATTATCCACGTCCAACTTTCCAGAATTTTGTTTAAAAATAATTTTGTTTGTTTAAATAAGTCAGGTTGGAACCACTGTTAATTTTATGCAATGTCTTAGTTTTGTCTTTTAATATAATTTGGTGTGGATTTTGAATTTTGTTTTAGCTAGTAATTTTTCTAATTGATACATGATATCAGTAATCAGTAATTTACCATTACCTATGATATTGTAAATTGATTTTTTGTTTGATGTTATTTGGTTCCAAATTATGTCAAATGTTTTCCAACCTTTTTTTTTTTTTAAGAAAGCATGTTGAGAGGAGGTTTCTGACTAGTCTACAAGATTTTGATTTTTTCCATCTTCAACCATATTTTCCAAAATATTTCCCACCATCTCCTCTTATGCCCTACTTTGCCTTAAAGTCATTATAAATCAAAGTTATAATCACTTGGTTTGATTGTTCTTGCCAATATCTTCAGAGATTTTCTCTTCCTCTTCATTGTGCGCAATAACTGGTGAGGCATGAGCTGCAATTATCATCATGGTGGTCTTTTTGCCAATACTTGAATAAAGAAAGGTGATATCACTAAGTATTCCATGATAGAATATTTCTGGTTGCCTTTGGGATACTATAAAATCACTTCTCCTAACTCATTTATTAGTCCCTTCAAGAATAACTTTTGAACCTTTTTTTTTGGTTTAGCTGCAACTTCCTTAGTCTTCTGGTGCCATTGATAGCAACAATTTCAATATTATCTTTTTAAGTTCTATCTTCAGAAGTAAAATATGAATATTTGGGGGAGAAAACTATGAGTTGGGATTAGTCACACAACAGTTTTTCTCTGTGTGAATAACTGAGAACTGACTATAATAAATACTTTACTTTGACCTTCATATTTTTATGTCTGTATTCAATGAATAAAATAAAAGTGAATTTTTTGGGGGTTTGGTTGAAACAGTTATTAAAGTTTCCAAGGTTTATGTGAGAAAATGGAGGACCAAAAAATTGCACCTCAATTTGCAAAATGAAAATGCAAGGCCATGATGAAACCAATATGATGAGGTCTGCATCCCTAGGCAAGCTCTTAAATATGCAGTTACTGCAGTTGCCTTCTTAGGGCTCAGCATAAGGAAAAATGAATTCTTTAGCTCTTTTCCTACTGGGAAGGGGAAAGGCAGGTCTTAGCTTATCCACAAAATATCTCTTACCCCTAAGTAAAAATAATGTCCCAAAGTTATTGTCAAAGCAGGGGAAAGTATATTTGATTTAAGAAGAGCCAAATTAATTTATCAATTTTTTACATGGAATGTGTCTTTACTGTATTAGATTCTATGGAAGATACAAAAAAAGAAATAGAGAAAGAAAAGAAAAACAAAGACTCTGATTATCTTAAAGTAACTTACAAACTCTTTAGGATGTAAGATTTCTACAAATGAAGCAGTTAGAGAATAATATAAATTATTAACACATAAACCTATAAAATAATATGATATAATATAATAAATAAATAGCATAAATTACAACATAATCAAGTGACAGAACATGTGGTAAATTATTATTTATAGTGGAAATCAAGGACCTAAACTCATATTTCTATGTATTTTAAGGCTTACAAAAATACTTTCCTTACAACAACCCAATGAAATAGGTAGTCATTTATTACTTATATTATTGCCATTTATAGATGGAGGAAACTGAGTTCAAAAAGGCTAAATGTTTTTCGAGTTATATGGCTAGTCAGTGTCTGAGTTCAGATTTAAATTTAGATATTTCTCAATTTTAAGACCAGTGTTCTTCCACTAACCACATTGGTTAACATGAGAGTAGGAGAAGAAATCAGTAAAGGCCAGAATCATCAAAAGAGATGTGACTTGAGAAGGCCTTGAAGGACAGGTGTAAGAGAAAGAGGAGGGCACTCTTGGGAAGGGGAGGGAAGCCTGAACAAAAATGAGATTAATTATGAATGGTTTGGGAGATTGGTGAGGAAATTTTAATTTAAAATTCAGATTTAGGGCAGCTAGGTGGCGCCTTAGTGCAGCCTGGAGTCAAGAAGACTCATCTTGAGTTCAAATTTGACCTCAGACACTTACTGTATACTCCTGGACAAGTTATTGTTTGCCTCAGTTTTCTCATTTGTAAAATGATTTGTAGAAGACAATGGTAAACCATTCCATTATCTTTGTCAAGAAAACCCCAAATGGGGTCAGATAGAATAGGATATGCATGACTAAAAAATGACTGAACAACTATTTCAAGCTTCAGTGGCACATATCCTTGGGGTCTCATTATTCCTGATTAAATCTAGATCTTTATTCCAATGTTTGGACTGCTTCTCTTAGCCTCTTATAATGGCTCAACTTTCCTGAAAAACACCATTAAAAAAATCTCATAATCTGATTGGATGTCTTGTTATTAGGCAAAGGCTTCTTCACATAGGGAGGTGCTTTTAGGAAATAGGGCAACAATGAAAACAAGTCTATCTCAAATGGAGATCATTTTCATACAATAGAAATTTAATAAATGTCTTAATTCTAGTGCCATCCCCTTATTGTTTCCAATTTTCCTTATATATAGCTTAATTGTATATAGTTTTTCCCCTAATTTTAAAATGTTTTAATTTAAAGTATTAAGTTCCACATTCTATGCCTCTTTCTCTCCGTCTTTCCCTTCCTCCATCCCTGAGATAGTAAGCAATCAGATATAGGTTACAAACTTGCAATCATATAAAACATTTCCATATTTGTAATTTTGTTCAAGAAGACCTGAATAAAAGAAAAAAAAGAAAGTGAAAAATAGCATGCTTCAATCTGTATTTAATCCATTATAAGTTCTTTCTCTGGAGGCAGATAAGTCTGCTTCATCATTAGTCCTTTGGAATTGTCTTCGATCACTATATTGCTGAGAATAGCAAAGTCATTTACAATATTTCCTTAGACAATATTGGTGTTACCGTGTACAGAATTCTCCTTGTTCTGTTCACTTTACTATGCATCAGTTCATGATAAGTCTTTCCAAGTTTTTCTGAAATCATCTTTTTTGTCATTTCTTATACTACAATGACATGTCATTGCAATCAAACACCATGGCTTGCTTAACCATTCCCCAAATGATGGACATCCCATTGCTTTCCAATTCTTAGCTGCTATAAATATTTTTGTTACATAATTATGTAGTTTTCTTTTTTAACATGTCTCCTTCTATTAGACTAAGCTCCTTAAGAGAAGGAATTATCCTTTATTTTATTTTTTTTTCTTTTTATATCCTCAGTGCTTACAGAGAGTCTGGCATATAAATGTTTATTGATTGATTGGAAGTAACTTGAGGTGAGTATAGATCTTATTCTTCTTTATATCACTTTTGCCATCTAGCAAATACATTGCATGCATGCCTTAATTTTGTTGATTATTGGTGTTAACCAGTTTCAGGAAGTAATGTTGGATTATTGCTTTGGTGCTGCATCTTGACCATTTCTCAGTGAGATAATTGTTAAGCCCTTTGGTATTACAGATATCAGTACTCACCCAGAGAACTCCAAGGGCTAAGAAATGGATTACAGATACAGTGCAACCCCAGTTTTAACTAGATTAATGCATTATTAGTCCTGAATTTCCACATCTTTCCACTGAAAATAAAGATGTATTCTTTCATCTTTGTCCCAGAGATTGTAAGAGAATAGATTAGACAGAAAATTATAGGGTTGAAAGAGAGCTTTGAGGACATCAATATCTTAATTTTATAAATGAAGAAACAGGTCCCGAGAGATGAAGTGACTTGGCCATAGTCACATTGCTAATCAGCAGTAGTTTAGGACTGAACTCAAGTCTCTTGATTGCAAGGCTTCTGATTAAACATAAATAGCTTCTTAAAAAAAGTCAGAAGGTTCATAATTGCTGTATCTCATCCTTAATAGTTTCTATGTTTGATTGGCAGTAGAATAGTAATAGGTCTGAATATGGGTGCAATGAGATCCAGCTGGAAAAGTCTATACATTCAAATGGCATGCAAGGCACAGATGTACCAACTGCATGCTACACAATAGCTGCGGTGTGATAAGAGTAAGGAAGTCAAGGGCATAAAGCTTCCTAGATAGAAGTCTTACTGTCACAAACCACACCTGTGGTTAAAGCTATCTCCATCTCATTCTGTTCAATAAAAAGCATCTAGGAACAAAGTCAAGACACCTGGGATCTCAGCAACCTGGGTCATTGCAAAAAGCAATGCAAGTACAGTTCCTTTATTCCTCTGGGGAATCTGGTGAAACTCTGGTTGATGGTATTGAATATATTCCTGTTTCCACCTTCTTTCCTTATAGTTCTCTAACAACTTTACAAAAGGATCCTGCCAATAGTGCTTCACTAGTACATTACCTATCAGTATATACAATATACACCTTAACAGTCAGTTAAGTAACATCAAGATCATCTTATTAAGCTCCCTGGAAGATACAATATTTAGACAGGGAATAGTCCTTGCCCTCCTGGCATTTACAGGATAGTGAGAAGTTTACAAACATTGGTAATCACATAATCACAAAATGGATTACTTCAATGACTATCTGGTCCAACACATCATCAAAGAGTGTGGTAACATATATGTTACCATATGTTACTATGACTATTCAACCTGCCTCCTCTCTCTGTTTTCCTAATCTGTAACTCCTGCTCTGATATCTTTCTTTTACCATGTTGACTACATTGTTGATCACTTCCACCATAGGCTATCAGTTATCATTGAATTCCTTGATCTTTTGTTGGGTATTCTTAACTCTTACCATGGATTATCTATCTACTAATTACTTTCTTTGCTAACATGGTATTCATGTGATCTCTTCTGGAGAAAGTCAAGCAACCATGACAAAACAACTTTAAAAAAACTTTAGAATTTTAATCAATGCTATAAAAAACCACAAATCTGGAGGAATGAAAGTAAAATATACCACCTGCCCTCTGTTAGAGAAGTGGTAGATTTAAAATGCAGAATGAGACAAATTTTTGTTAATGGTCAATGTAGAGATTTATTTTGCTGCAGATTTTGATTCATATTTATTATGAATGTTTTATTTTTCTTTCTCTTCCCTCTCCTTTTTAACTATATAATTGGGGGAGGTAGTGAGAGGGAGAGACAATACATGCTTGTAAAAGGAAGAATGAAAGAAAGGAAAAAGAAAGAAGGTCATTTAAGATATTGGGAATCAGTATATATATTTAAAAGTCCAAGCATTTCTTGATCAGTTACTTCTTTTATAATTAAATCCAAGAATGAATTGAAATTTATCATTGAAGGAAATGACAGAGATAGCATACAATAGAATAGGAGTTTAAAGGAAGGCTACTCTTTCTAACCCCTCTTTTAGAAATGAGAGATTAGGAAGTTCTAAGTATATTTGTAAGCAAATGATAAGTACCCAACAATTAGGAAGAAATGATTGATTTTGAATTGAAGTTTTGACTCACAGAATAAGATCTTGGAAAGAGGTTGGAGAGAATGGAGTCATTCCAATATAGAGAAGGATTATTGAATAGAGATAAATTTTCTATGAAGAGAGAAAAGGTGGGTTATGATGTTGAGAAGCTGAGAGGAATTGAGGTGGCAAATGTGTGGAATTCTTATCAGGCTGCTTTGATTTCTTCAGTGAGGTAAATCATTTACTAAAATAGTGGGGAAGGGGGAAAGTGCAGTTGGATTGAGAGAAAAGAATAAAAAGTTTGGAAGTCAGTGTGGTAAATGAAATATGAGTCAATCAAATCTGAATATAAGGACAATTAAGTAGCAGCAAAAACCCAATTGAATTCATTTACCAGGAATTTGTAGTAGTTGAAGATGATTTTTTTCTTTTCTTTTTTTTTTTTCATATCCTAAGTCACTCTCTTCTATGTGGCCTGTCCCTTTATAACCTCAAATCCAGGCTGCTTCTTTCTCTATTCAGTCTGACGGTCTCTTCCTTCTAATTCTTTAGATGTTTTGGCTACTTAGGTGTCTGACTTAGAGCCAGTATCAGTTGTCAAATCTTGTTGACATCTCCACAATATCTCATGCATGACCCCCAAATTTAGCTCAGGGCCTCATCATCTCTTGCCTAGATTATTGCAATAGTTTCCTAATTGGTTTCTGTTTTAAGCCTTTTCTCACTCAAATTTATCTTCCCCATCGTTGCCAAAGTGATTTTCCTATTGAACAGTTCTGACTGACCTTTTAAGTTTCAGTGGGTTCCTAAATACTTTAACATTTAAAGCTATTCATACCTTGGACCTCTCCTATCTTTTCTGTCTTATTATTCCCTTCCATGCACTTTACATGTGTTCCCTTCTCTCTTATTTTTGCCTTTGCATTGGCTAGAATACTCCTTTTTTCTCATCACTATCTCTGATGACTCCCTGGCTTCTTTCAACATGCACCTTAAATGCTATATTCTGCAGGAGACCTTTCCTGGTTCCCCCCAACTGCTAGTATCTTCCTTTTTAAGGTTATCCTTAATCTTTTCTGTATATTTTGCATGTACCTATTTCTCTTATTTATTTTGTCTCTCTGACTAGAATCTAAGTAGTTTGAGGGAAGAGAGTTTTTATCTTAGTATCTATAATCCTTATAACTTTGTATCACATAATCCAAAATCTTAAGTTTTTAATAAATAACTATCAATGATATATGATACATTAATTCAATAAGACACATAAAGTGGCTATAGTTTTGAAAATATCCATGATTCCATCATTGCATTTAATTTCTCCATGTATTAGTTGATGCTTTTCAGGAGTTGTCATGACCAAACTTAGCCAGGAACAAGTTACTTAGAAATTTTCTGGGGCTGGGGCTCTCAGTGATTAGCCAGGCTAGTCTTCAGACACCATCTGTGATAGTTCATAATGGTGGTCTTTCAAAGCTGGTAATATCTGACATAGCTGGAAGCCAGGGCCACCTTTCTGCACTTTGAGGAGGCTGGAAGTACATACTGAGAGAGAGAATAGTTGATGTTTCTAGGTCTGTAAAATGAAAGTCCAATCCCTTAAGCGGCACAACCATTTATAAAAGGAAATACCACAATTAAGACTTGGTTATTTTCTTCCTCCACTCCTTCCTGACTTGGGTTTACTTCCCTGGATCAGGTTCAGTACCTGTTTTGGATTTGGATGAGAGATTTTCGGGTAGGATGTTTAACAGGTCTTGGATTTAAGCAAATGAAGATGGATGGTCAATATTATAATGTTGAGCTTTAGTGGACTAAGCTTTTCCCCTTTGCAGTCTTTGCTCTAATTTTGCCAATCCCTATCACTTTTTTTTTTTTTTTTTAAAGGCTGGGGTGGTTAAGGGACTTGCCCAGGGTCACACAGCTAGGAAGTGTTAAGTGTCTGAGATCATATTTGAACTCGGGTCCTCTTGTATTCAGGGCTGTTGCTCTATCCACTGCACCACCTAGCTGCCTCACATCCCTATCACTTTTCAAAGTATAATAACTGTGAGAACATAGTCTGGAGCATTTTCCTCACACTTTCCCTGCGCATTTTCCGCACAAGGCGCTGTCCAGTACTCTGCATGCCCCCACCCATGGCACTGAAATTCGCAGGACTCGGAGCATAAGATGAGGTTTACAGCGTCTTTACAGCATTGGCCGAAGAGTAGAATCAAGCCAAAGTTCAGCTTTGTTGAGGCCTCTTATCTAGCTCGGAGTGTGTCTCGGGCTAGGAGGTGGTCCGGGTGCAGGATCCAGATGCTGTTGCAGCTGCGACTCCCTCTAGCCCCGCGTTTACGGCCAGTAGAAGGAGGATGGTAGGAAGGAGGCGGCGCCGAGTTTGCAGCTCAGTGCTGTTCTCTTCAGGGAGATCAGACAACACGGCCCCAGCCGTCAGCCCCAGCTTCACCAGGGGCGTATCGCCTCCCCCCTGCATTCCAGCCCGCCTCACCCCACCGCGGGCTTTGTCCATGTGCATTGTGGCCGTCCCTCCCCATTCCCTTCGGCTCCTCCCACTCCCCAGCCCCCAACTTCCCGACTCAGCTGGGAGAAGCCCGGGGAGGAAGGGGTTAACCCCAGGGCTCCTCCAGGCGCGGAGGGATCCGGAGCCGAAGCCCGAGCGTGGTGCTGAGGCCGCCTAAGCAAAAAAAATGTCCGCCTAAGGGAGACCCACAAGTTCTATTCGGGGGCACAGCCAGCCCGCCCGGGGAGGAAGGGGCGGCCAGGCCCGAGAGCCCCCTCACCAACCCTGATCTGAGTGTCTGCGAGGAAGAAAGTGGATAGAGACGCCGGGAGGTGGAAGGGAAAGCCCAAGCCCGCTCTCCCGGCCAAAGTGAACTTCTATCGGGGTGGTTGAATGTGCAAAAGGAGCTGCAGGTAAATGTGGGGCTGGCTGGGGGCGCGGGGCGCGGGGCCCGGGGTGGGGGGAGAGTTAGGAGAGGAGTGGGGCAGGGGCGGAGGAGCCAGTGTGGGGAGGGCGCGGGGGGGGGAGGGGGAGCAGCGTGAATGGGGTGGGAGGTCTGTTTGGGTTGAGCTGGGAGCCGGGTCCCCGTGCGCTCCGCGGCAGCCCCCCTTCCTGGAGTGGAAGCTGTAGGAGTCGTTTCTCTCCCCCCCCCCTTACCCCAGCTTTCCCCCCTTCCTCCCCGCGCCTGAACTCTGCCCCCCCCCCTTTGTAAAGCGCCGAGCCCAGAGGACCCCCTCCAAGTTATGTGGGGGGAGGGGTATAAGGAGGAGGGGGGAAAGAGGAGGAGGAGGCACTGGCACTCGTGCCGGGGGAAATGCAGCCCCACCGGGAGGCGGGCGGCGCACTCGGCCCTGTGCGCCCTGTACTCCGCTCCGCTCGGTGCTGGCGCGCCCGGGGCGCACACGGCAGTGGCGGAGGCTCCGGGGCTGTGGAGGCTCATTGTCTTGGCAGGTTCGGGGCTGGGTGGGAAGGAAGAAGGGAGGAAGAGAGGGAGGAGGCCGAGCCAGGAAAGGAGAGGAAGGAAAGGAGAGAGCAGGGTTTAGTGGGCTCTTTAAAAAAAAAAAAAAAAAGAAAAAGAAAAAAGAAAAGAAAAGAAAAAGAAAGAAAAAGAAAAAACCAAAGTCAATTTTGTGTGTTGAGGAGCAAATTGATTCTCTGCAAATCAGCAGTAATGTCCGGGAAGCGGTAGCCGCAGACATGGCTCTAGTGAGATGCACATTCCCAGCAACTTGTCAGCTCTATTGTTGCCTAGATAGTGAGTCACTAAACATCTTCTCTCCCTCTCTTCTTCGCCACACTTGCTTTTTGGCTGGCGATTTTTTTCCCCTTTTCTCCCTCCCCCTTCCTCTTTCTAACCCTTTCGACCCCCCCCCCTCCGCCCCCACGAGGGATGAGACTTAAACCAGCTAGAGACCCGGTCCTTCCAGCCACCTCCTGGCGGGTGCTTGAGGAGCTGTCTGTCTAGTGTAGAGAAGAAGGGAAGGGGAAGGGGTTCAGAGCTCTCAAAAACTTAGGGGAGATCTGTTGAGTTGCACGAACCTCCGCTACCCTTTCCTGTTCGATACATGTGTATTCAAAATCATCTGCCACCTTGTGCCCAGCCACCTGGCTCCTCTCTTTCGTTAAGGATCAATGCAGTATACATACCTACTTGGGAGCGGGAAAACCTTTACTCAGACAGGTCTTCTGTCTACTCAGGATTAATTACACAAACTGAACGGATCCAATATTAAAAGTGAGCCCCGTTCTCCAACCCTCACTTCCCCTTTTCCCAGACAAGGTACCCTTTCTCCTCGTTCCACAATCACATATATTTTTGGATTCAGGTTCCAGTCCTTTCTGAACCATGCTGGTCTCACTAAGCAGTGTTTCCTCTATCTTAGGACCTGCTAGAATTGACCGAAGATGAATTCTCAACAGCAGCGAATGGCGGCTATAGGGACAGACAAGGAGCTGAGTGACCTTCTGGACTTCAGTGCGGTAGGATATCTTTTGAGGTGTTCTTATGGCTCTGCCCTGGTAAAAAGGACCTGGGATTTGGGCAGCCTCAGTTCCAGCTGCACTGCTCAGGGCCTGAGTCCAGCTCAGCCAAGTTGGACACCTGAACTTTGATGTAATGTCTAGACTTCCAGATTTAAAACTTTAATGCCAGAGGGGTCATTTGGCATAACTAGGGAAAAGTAGAACAATGTAATCATAAACTTTTGGTTGAGTTACCCTGTGACCCTGATGATTATCAGAGTTCTTTTAAAAATTTAATTTTTTTCTTCTGAAGCCAACTTTATGCTTTCCCTCCCCCACACCTTTTTTCCTTTGGTTAATTTTAATGGATGATATCTGAAAGATGTTAGCTCTGACAAATCCAATCCAGGATTAGGGTTTTATGAGTCTATTTTGTGAAGGAGTTACTTTTCTTTTAAGCTAAGTTAGGTTTTAAAAAATGAGGGAAAAAACTTAATACTTCAAATCATTGACAATGAAACCAAATCATCCTTGCCCTTAATTTTGGTACAGTGGAATCTCTTTATAACTTTGATGTTTCGAGACAGGACTGACACCTGCACTGTGGTTAACCACTGTTATAATGAACCTTTTCTGTATGTAGTTTTAGTTAAGGGAACATGAATTATTTGAATTCTCATATGAACTGTTTTATTTCTATGCTTTAAATTGTTCATCAAGAATAATTTGTTAATGATTTCTATAATTTTTGACATTAATAGAGAAACAGAAGAGTGCCAGTATTTACTAGTAATGTTATAAAGTAGCAGCAGTTACAAGTCTTTTTGATTTGGAATGCACTGACTCAATCTTATTTCATTTCCAACTTCGAAATGTGGCAGCTAATTGATTTTTCTGTGTGAAAGACTATGTGATAGAGAAATGCAGCTTACTAATATGCATTTTTGGTTCTTTTGCAGATGTTTTCCCCACCTGTTAATAGTGGGAAAACGAGACCAACAACCCTAGGAAGCAGTCAGTTCAGTGGATCAGGTAAGATGCAGTTGAAAACTCCAAGTTCAAACCTCTTGGGTTCTGATACACTGCTATTGGAAACTTTAAATGTTTTTTATTTTAAAATGATACAGAAATGCACATTTGTTAATTAGGTGTCAGTTTCAAAATAAAAACATAGTGATGTTTGTCTTCAATACTGAAAGATTAAGATTTCTTGAAAAATATCATCTTCCTCCATAAATCTTAAGCTGCAGTAAAGTGTTTATTTGATATAATAGATTCTGGAACATGCTTCCGAACAAGAGTCAAAAAATGCTATTGTCCATGGGTTGTTTGTAAAAGCATATACTTTTAAAATTTTAACTCTATATATTTGACACTACTTAGCATTATGAGTCAAAAAGTTTATTAAAAAGATATAAAATAGCACTATTAAATGAATTCATTGTGTATTTCAAATATGACTGGGTAAATAAAGTATTAGATTAAATGGTTGTTTTCATAGATTTAGAAGTTAATAAAAAATTGGTGGTCAATTTTTTTTTTTTTTTTGGTTAAAGAAAGGAATAAAAAGTAACCATATAAATGTGGAATTCTGTCTGTCCTCTAGGAGAAAACAATGAATAGATGAAAGAAACTTTTTCTAAATTCTGATACCATTGGGACACTATGATTAGATTAAGTTAAATCAGATTTAAAATTCTACAACTTCTCTACCTAAAATAGTCTTGAATATTTATGATTAATAATTTTTTTGATCGAATAATTATCTTGATTCCCTGAATATTTTTTTTTATAATTTTTTTCTATCATTCCACATAGGAAGTGAAGAAAATATACTTTTCCTCCAAGTGATTCTTTATCAGTTTTTCAGGATAAAGTCCATTGTGGTGTGTGTGAAGAAAACTATGTTTTTGTTTTTTTTTTCTGTGTATTTTGCCTCTTAATGCTTAGATTTTTTTTTAAAGCTAAAAAACTGGCACCAAAGCCATGACATTGAATATTTAGGAAAATTAGATGTTAAATATGTGTGACAAAATAAATTTATTTGTATGAATTTTGAAATGGCTTATTTTTTCAAAATTTGAGAGTGAGAATTAAACCCTATTTTTATATCAGTTCACTTGTGGAAATATGGTTATGGTACTTAGTACTGCTAATAAGTATATTTTGCATTTTGAAAATAGAATTCCAAGTTGATATTATTATTAATCATTAAGATATTTTGAAACATCAGCTGTTTTTTGCCTTCCTTGTTACTGATAATCAAAGGAAAGCTTTATTCCCTTGCTCTTTTTTTTTGGTTGGGGGAAAAAAGAGAATTATTTCTGAATTAGTTATTTTAAAATATTAAAATAAATGCAATCTAAATTCTCTTTTTTATTAGCATTTGGATGTGTGTGTGGGGTAAAGGCTTAATTTTTGCCGCTAACAATTATTTAAATTAATTTCAATTTCTTTGTTAAAGAAACATATGAATAATATTAGCTATCTTATAGTAGGCACTCAGTACATATTTTTTGATGATGAATGAATGATGCTGATTCCAGAAGTAATTTATTTCTTGTGATTTTAACATATTCTTTTGATCATGAACTAAGAAAACTTTTGGATAATTTTTATTTTCAGTGTTCTTTTGGAAATGCATTTTATGGATTTTCCATTTGAGATAACTTAATTTTTTTTTTAGAAGATAGGCTATTTTGTTATTTAATTTTACAAAATAAAAAATGTCAAATGTAATTTTCTGTATGTGCTTACATATAGAATGTTAGTTACTTGGGATTTTTAACATCAGCTTACGATATTTCAAGAATTTTCATGTATGCATTTAATTTGAAATAAGAGTATTAGGGCATGTTGAAATGGGTAATTTGTCTCCTAGTTACTTAGAATATATGTAAAGTCTTATTTGTGTTAGAAATTCTCAGAGCATTAATTGAGCCACCTTTGGAGGTGGATTTTGGTGTAAGATGACTGAGTTATTTGTATATTTTAACTGAACAACCAGTCTTTGGCACTCAACATATCTATCCTATGAATGGGTATAGTGATTTTTTCCTGTTCTGTAAAGAATATTATGCAATCCAGAAGCATCTTAATTTAACAAATTTTATTAATGTGAAGAGATACAAATTATCTAACAATTTTATATCAAATTTGTTGGTAGACACAATGTAAGGATCCACAATATTCTTTTCCAGATATATTTAAGGGAATATTTAGAAGAGATTGGTATTGTTTGTATTTCGTTTGGATAGTGTATCTACATTTTGAAACAATCACCTGGAGATATTTTGTAGTCACTTCCTATATCTTAAAAACATTTACTTTTTAAAGTTTCAGAACGAAATATTTAAGAAATATTTCTTTAATATCAAATAATTTTCATCTTGAAAGAATACAATTCCATGTAAAACTTAAAATCTATCTTTGATGAGGATGTTATTACTACAATTAGATTCTGATAATGGACATTTCTGTCCTTTTTGAAATGATGATTTTTGCCTTCTTAAATGACTTTTTGAAAACAATATAGCATTTGAAATTCACATCTTGAATGGTGTAATACCTGATAATGCTTTTGATCTAATTCACAAAGCAAAATATTATTATTTGTATGACAGCTACCACATTTTATTAGAAATCACTTTAGGAAAAGGTTAATGCATGCCATATCATCACTTACATTTCTGGCCCATGTTAAATATCATTTTTTGAGACATCTAGGTATTAATTCACTTTGGCATTGTACATATGTTGAGATAGTGAACTTGTCTATTTAATGTTGTTTTGCATGTAGATAAAATAAAATATATGTATTCAGTTAGATACTATTACAGAGACTTTGACCTAAGTATGGCCCACTCTATAGGAACAAAAGGTAATTAACTTATATGAATTGTTTTGTAGGATACTGCATGTCTTTACAGAAAGAGCTTGTTGAAATGATGCATGGAAAGAAAATAGAACAGAGGTTTAATTTCTGAGATCTCCTAGGTTTAAATTCTGTATTGGACTTTAGCTTATTTTTTAGTGGTTTCAGCAGTTGCAAAATAAATGCTAATTTGAAAATTTTTTATTAGTTAGTTTTTAAGAACAAGAAGTATAAATAAATTTAGAGAGAAAAAAATCAAATATTTATTTGTTTTGGTTTTTTTTCCTACTTGGTTCCTTATATTAACAAGGAATATGTTTTTCAAAAAAGGATTTTCTAAAACACTAAACAGCTTCTCCTTGATATTTTTATACTGAAAGTGAAAGTCTTTTGTAAAACCAAATAAAGGTTAACTTTTCTCATTCCTGAAATTATATTTTTATAACAATTAAATACTCTATTCTGGCTTTAAAAATTTTATTTTTAAAGTTTCATGGATTTTTCTAGTATTACCAATAGCATTCTTTCTCTTTAATTTTTAAGAGTATTAAAATCCTTTGTTCTTACTTTTAACAACCACAATTTTAGGGTAAAAATTAAGATAGATTTTTAAAAAAATGTTGGACTTACCATCTAAGTGTATATTTACTAAAGATCATGTCTGTAAAAGAGATTTTTAAATTGCTAATAAGATTGATCTCCCTTCCTTTTCTCCCTAAATTGAGTAAATCATTAGGATGGTGACAAAGTTGTAAAAACATTTGGTAAAATCCTTAATTAAATTAACAATTAACATTTTACCATTGTAATAATTCATATAAACATTGTGCAATTGTAAGCTGATCTTATAAAATCGAGGACAAACCAGGCTTGATACTTTTGCTTATGATTATTTTTTAGAGTGATGAGCTGGGCATGCTGTTTACCTGTTCATATTGAGATTTATGTCACACTTTATATAGTAACATGTCATTTGTGTGAGTCATGGAAAGTATAACAGAATTATAGTGCAGACTAACAGAAGAATGATTGATTTGCTAGTCTGGTGTTCAATGGCTGATATAAAATAGATCCATCTTTAAGCAGGCATATGGTACAGGTGTGCCTGCTTTAAAAAACAAATATGTATACAGAATTTTAAAGAGAAAAAAAGAGATAAATTAGAGGGGAATTTTATTCATATTGCAGGCGAATATTTAATTTCACAGAATGAAATTCAGTTTTCTTTTAAATAGTTATCATGTATAATGTATTTAAAAATATTTTCTTTACTTGCAGTGTTTTAGGGACACATTATTTTAAAAGTGTACCTGTAGTGGGTTTTTTTTTTTCAGTTTTTATTTGATTTAAGATAAAATTTAGTATTGCATGGAATAAGAAATTGCAATTATAGGATGATTTGAAATACAAAATGTCCTTTTAAGATCTATCATATTTTGCATTTTTTCCAACTCTCTGATCGTACAAAGCATTATTTCTTATGATGGAATAAGGGAAAGAGGAAGACTTTTTGATTTAAACAGAATTATATTACTTAGGTGAAAATTTAGATTTAAATGAATTGGGCAATTGATACAACTGTTCAGACTGTTAACATTATTTGGAACTGTTATTGGACATTTCATATTTTCATATTTTGTTGACTTAGATAGCTCTTGTCTTTAGTGAGTCATGGCCTCTTACAAGGCTTTTTTTTTTTTTTTTTTTTTAAATGAAATTATAAAGCCTCGATAGTGTATTAGGATACCATTTCCCCCCTCTCAGCTGATGTGACTACATTTTACTTGCTATTTGTATTATCTTTGTCAGGATGAGAAAGTTAAAATTTAACCTAATGATTTAGTATAATAGAGAGTGAAATGGAAAGGAAAAAAACACATTTGAAAACATTACAGTTCAGAAAATACTGCCCTTTTTAAGAAATGGATTTTTATTCACCTCTGTCTGATCTGTCCACTAGCAATACTTAATGAATATCAACTGTGTGAAAAATACTGTTCTTGGAGCTGTAGGAGATTTTAAACAACAATAATAACAGCAACAATGACAACCAAAAATGTTCTCCTGTCCTTCAAGTAAACTCTGTAGAGTAGGAATAATATAAAGACCTGAAGCAACTAAATATTACTTTCATAGTATCTTGCACATAATAAGAGCTTACTAAATGCTGGATTTATTTTTACAAAACAACATAGTCAATGTAAATTAATATAGTTACACTGCAAATATTGAATGCAAGTATTGAATAGAGGAGCTGTATGAGAATCAGTCCTGGCAGGCTTTCTGGAGCAAGTGGATTTTGAATTAGTTAAGGTAAATTGAATTAGTTAAGGTACAGGAGAGAGGAGATTCTAGGTATAAGGATCAGCATTTGGTAAATCATGGAGGTGGAAGTGGGACTGGTTTGTATTAGGGATGGCAGGAAGATTAGCTTGGCTGGAACTTTCCCATTATATATAGGAGAATAATAGGAAATTATATTGGGGTAGGGAAAGCCAGTTAGCTGAGGGAATAGTAGACAAGTGATGTAAAGTGTTATATGGACATTATTCTAATGGCCATATAGTGAATGAATTAAAAAAAAGTTTTATTGATATTTTAAAATCTTCAGTTAATAAGTCAGTCAGGAAGCATAGGTACTTTAAGAGTTGTTGATACAAGGAAAGGTTAAAGATAATTCCTGCATTTAAAGAGTTCATAGGAGATTATTATCTATATAGACATATCTATATATACATACATATATATTTATATACATAGAATAAACTGGAGATAACTAGCAGAGTTATTAAGAAGGATTGTGAAAAGCTTTCTGTATGCTTTTCCCTTGAATTTGAGGGAAGACAAAAGATGGAGGCTAACAAGGTGAGAGTCCCAGGCATGTGGGACAGTCACTTGGTGGAAATGAACATAATCAGGAGATGAAGTGTTTTGTGCCAAGAACAGTGAAGAGGTCAGTATTATAGAATTGGCAAGTACATGGAGGTGTAAGACTAGCTAGGCAGGAGAGGGCTAGATTATGAAGAGCTTTGAATACCTAACAGAATTTTATATTTGATCATGGAGGTGATAAACTAGAGTTTACTAAATAGTGGTGGTAGGAAGATTACATGGTCAGACCTGTGAAGGAAGATCATTTTGACATCAGAGGAGAGGATGGAGTGAGATGAGAAGATTTGAGGCAGGGAATCTTTGGTTGTTCCTTCACAGAATCTTCCCTTGTTATAAAGAAGTATAGTTGCATGAAACGAAGAGATGAAACATACTCCACCAGTTATTCTTGTTCTCAAATATACTTTTCTTTTGCTCCTTTAATCTTCCTTTGTAAAAAAGAAAAATAATCAAGAAAACCAGCAATTCTGCATCCTCCTCTGTCAGTTTCTCATCCTTAATTCTTCCCCATATCCAGTGTGAAGAGGGAGCAGTGGTTCATCAAATGTCTTTTAGAATTAATATTGGAAATTGAATTTAATCCAAAATCAGTTGTTTTTGATGGAATTTTAATTTGTATTATTGTAGTTCTTGTGTTTATTTTTTTATTTTTTGATTCTGTTTTGTTTTGTATCAGTGGGTATGTCTTCCCTTATTTCTTTGAATTTTTTATAGCCATTTCTTACAGTTGCAAAATGTTTCATTATAGTAATATGGATTTGGTTTGTTCAGTTTTTCTCTAATTGATGCACAATGATATTGTTTAGAGTTTTTAAGCTATAAAAATCAATTAATGAATATTTTTAAAAACACTGTTTTAAGAACTGAACTAGGTCTTGAGGAGGCCAAAAGTGAAATAGCTCCTTCTTTCAAGAAAGGGGTTTATATTCTGTCTGAAGTTTACATGCTATAACAAAAAGTACTATTGTGAATATTTTAGTAAACTAGGACCTTTCTTTTTGTTCTTGACCTCCTCAAGGTAAAGGACCAATAGTAGGACTCCTGGATTAAATGGTATTAAAAGTTAATACCTTTTTCTGCATAATTCCAAATAGTTTTCCAAAATAGTTAAACCAGTTTGCAGCTTCACCAAAAATGTATTGTTTTCCCTGATATACCATAGCCTCTCCGACATTGTTTATTTCTGTTTTTCGTTATCTTTATCAATTTGCTGTAACCTCAGCTGTGTTCATTTACAATTAAATTATGATTAGTGTTTTTAGTTGCTGGTAGTTTAGATTTCTTCTTTTAAAAACTGTTCACATATTTTGTCTACTTATCTCCTAGGTAGTAGTTCTTGTTCTTATGAATTTATGTATCTTGGAAATCAGACTTTTCTCAGTTTTATTTCTGCAGATTTTCTCCACCTTAGGATCAATTGTTAGTAAAAATGAAGGATGAAGTCCTGTTGCTATAGTGAAAACTTAAATGAGGTTACTAATTGTGGAAGTGGAAAGGAAGAATATGTAAGAGAGAATTGATAATATTAACCTATTGATAGAATGTCATTGGGGAAGGGAGACACTGTTGTCAAACCTGAAATATTGAGATGATATTACTGCAGGGTGAGAGTGTGAATTCAGTTTTTATCATTTTGAACTTAACATGCTAAATTTTAGATGACAGATACGTCTTCTGGATATGAAAAATCGAAGTTTGAGATATAGATTTGGGAAACATTCCATTTAACAGAGTGGAGATAAAGAACTGAGTGAATGAGTTAGTACCCTAAGGGACCAAGTTTAAAGGCATTAAAGGCACATTATATTGTTTTGCAAGGGGTTTGAAAGTACAGAATGGGGAGCTTGATTTCTTCACTCTGGGATGCTTCTCACTACACAGGTACTGTATATTATTACATAGCCCTACCTGCAGTCTGAGTGGAAGGTATGCAAGTAATTAATTTTATTGTCTCCAATATTATTTACACTGTCCTTACTGATATTTGGGGCTTTTGCAAGTGCATACCAGTGTACATGTCAGGAACTATTTTCTTTTTTAGATAATGTAATCTCTTACATTAGGAGGAAAATTCATAGACAGACACAGAAAATTTTCCATGACTGGTAGGGATGGGTGGTTCCCCAATACAATATGGAAAACTGAGCCAAATAGGTTTGTTCAGTTGTGTTTTAGTTATTTCTGACTCTTTGTAACTCTATTTGGAATTTTCTTGGCAGAGATGCTGGAGTAGTTTGCCATGTCCTTCAGCTCATTTTATAGATGAGGAAATTGAGGCAAACAGGATCTAGTGATTTGTCCAGGATCATATAAATAGTAAATATCTAAGGCTAGATTTGAATTTAGAAAGATAAGTCTACTTTACTCTAAGACTGGCACTCTATCCACTGTGCCACTTAACCAAATAGGTACTTCTGAATTATTTGTGAAAAATTTCCTCTTGTTTTCTTTAATTGCTTGCAGATAACCTATGGTTCCCTGAAAAAGAACTAGGTTACATAAAAGAAGATAGAAAGCCGAAGTAGGATATTTGTAGTGCAAGAAGTGGGGAGAGCCTTTATTGCTCTATTTTTAGCTTTTGTGTTTTCAGTATATTCTCAGTGGCACAATACTTGTTCTTGGAGTATTCTAGTATGACTTCAATATAATTTATTAATTCACTTAATCCAATTGTATCTGTTTGTTAATATTCAGATTATGATGTTAAATTCTAATATCTAAGAAAGGCCCTGCCTTCATGGTGTTTATTTTCTAGTGGGTTGATAAAGTTTTGAGCATAGATAATAGGTTTCAGAATGACTTCCTTTTGCTAGGACATTTGAATTTAGTTTGAAAAGATGGGTGGGAACACAGATTAAGCCTAGAAGACATGTAAAGCTCAAAGACTGGGAAATGTGTGTTCTGGGGAACAAAGTATAGTTAATTTTGACTAGCGTTTATTGAATGGAGTGTGTGTGATTAGAAAAGGATGAAAAGGATAGCAGAGTGTATATTCATGCTCTAATCTTTTTTTTTTTTTTTTTTAAATTTGGAAAAAAATCTGTTTTGGCATGAGAAAGTCAGGTGTTAGTGTGCAGATGGGACCAAAGCAAAAAGACTGAATGCCTTATTTAGTAATGTAGCTGGAGCTAGCTTTACTATTTCTATGTTGGAAACTTTCCCCATTATCTCTTTTCTGTAAATTAAATTGCATTGTCTTGAGAGGATAATGAAATTCATGAAGATGTGGTGAAAAGTTTGTGTTAAGATAGTTTTGAAGCATATGTTCATAAATGGCATAATTGAGCCATTCAGCCAGATATTTTAGATCAAAGTTCAAGCTTATTTGCTAAAAGTAAAAACATATTACAAATGAATGTTTAATTTTGACAGTAGCTGGAATAACACAAGGGAAGAGAAGCTTCTGGATGAAAATACTCATGAATAAAGTCAGTAAGAAAAACTGAAAATGCTAATCTCAATTAAAGAGCAAAACACTGATATCTTTGAAAGACTTTTTTTTGTTGTTGTGGTTAGAAGTGGGAGAAATTGAAATGTGGACTTTGTTCGGTACCTTAGAAAGGTGTTTGGATTCTGACAGTGGGAGGTTTCTTTGGTGTTGTGGTAGTCTGAATAAAGGACTGTCTAAATCATTGAGCAGGTTATCTATAAGAATGAGACTGAAGGAGGAGATCTTGAATGTTGCCTGGGCTTATTGGCTTCATATAGTTTTCCAGTGAGCCATTAAGGGTTTTAAAACCAGCAGGGCCAACTTAAAATCAATCCACCACTTCATTGGAGGTTAATGTAGAGAACACAGGTTGGACTTAATATGATCACGGTTGCTCAAATCAATGAGCAAATGTGCTGTTGCCTTCAGCACAAGCTGTAAGTGGTAGAGGTGCACCACAGGGTGCCCTGCTAGGAGGGAATTACAGTAATCAAGCTTCATGGTCCTAGGGGCATATGTTGCTGTTTTGAGGTTGTTGTGGGATAAATAAGAGTGCAGATTGTACAACTGGAAGATACAGAAAATTTGAGTCTTACTTTGAACATAATGACATAGAGATGGGTTGGTCAAAAGTGATGCTGGAAATTTGAAACATGTCTAGCACTGCTGGGAAGAAACCAGATGTGAAAAGCAACTTACATATTCCTTGATGCTAGAAACTCCTTCATGTTTTTAATCTCAATCTTTCCAGAGTAATATGTAGCACATCTAACTGTCATTGCTGTTCAGGGCAAAGAGACATCTCTTTCCTGATTCAGTGACATTGATATAGAAGGAACTGGTCAGAAGGCTTTTTCTCTGTATGAAGTAGAATAACAGTGAAATCTGTGGGAAATATTCCATGTTGAGTCTCTTCAAGTTAGAATGGATTTATCCTTCATCTTATCGGAACCATTTCAAACATATCCTTCATATCTCAATTATCTGAGCAACAGAAAATTCCATCCACACAAAGAAAGAGATTAAATATATTGAGAATTGTCATATGACCTTGTTGCTCAGGACAGAATTTTCTGGAACTGCAGTAGATCTTGGGGACCATCAAGTCTAATTCTTCATTTTATAGATGTTGACTTTGAACTCAGAGAGGTTAAACAATTTTTCCAAGTTCACACAACCAGTTAGAAGAGCCTAATGTACACTTCACTGAAGGCCTCTGGCATTAGATATAGTGTTCTTTTCATTATATATATATCTTTTAAAACAAAGGAGATAGAAAAAAGTCAGTGTACCTTTTTTTCTAAGTTTCTTTCAAGAAATAATAGAAGTACCCAGAATCTAGATTCAGAATTTATTATTTGAACTCAAATTTCAGGATTATGAAATATCTTTTTTATATGATATGTGTATATATATATAATATGTATAATATAATACTAATATAATTATTAGTTATTATATAATTTATCCCAACTCTGACACAGGTGGGCTGTATAACTACGGGCAAGTTACTTTAATTCTCATTGCTCCATATAGCTTTTGAAGATTATAAGTTACAGAGAAGGTACCAAACTATACAGGTAGGTGCCAATTAGAAAGAGCAATGACTTCTATGAAATGGAGTTATTCAAATTGTATTGCATATTTTTCTTGTGCAAGAACCAGTTGCCATATTTTCCTTATAATTATGATTTTGAAAAGTGCAGATTTGATAGTAGATTAATCATTTATACTAATCAAGATTTACTTATTTGAGAGGTCATATAAAACAATATTACAAATATAAACCAACTGGATGGTGCAATGAATAGAAACTGAATCTGGAGTAAGGAAGACCTGAGTTTAAATCCTGCCTGCATTACTTTATGAACCTGGCCAAGTCAATCCCATGCCTGATTCAGTTTTCTTATCTTTAAAATGGGGGTGATAATAGTATCTATCTCCCAAGGTTGTTTTAAGGTTAAAGTGAAATAATATTTTTAAAGTGCTTTGCAAACCATAAACTTTAAAGCACTATTATTCCTATTATTGCTAGCATATACAGTTCAAGAAGTATTCACTGACATAGAATTAGTCTTGAGGAATAGATTTCCTCTTAGATATTATTTGCCTCATCTATCTGTACGAGCCGATTTTAGGACTAATTTTGAATGAACTTAACTTTTTTGATATTTTGTGTTAAGGTGTGTTTTTGTCTTTTTTTGTGGGGTGGAGTTGTTGACTATAGAAACAGAAATTTTAGAGGTATTTTTTAGGAGGTTGTAGTGTTTTTTTTTTGTTTTTTTTTTTTAAGATCCTTGTCAAAATCTCAATAATTAGCTTAAAGTTAACCTCAAATAGATCCAAATGTAGCCTATGCTTTCTCCAGAGCAAAACTACTGGCCTGAAAAAAACATGAATTAGAAAAATCTTCCATATCTCATTTACCTTCATTAAAAAAAAAAGGAGATAATATGGTTCATTAGGGAATGGACGCATATTCTATGTATTGGTAAATATGACACTGTGCTACTAATGGGCTTTATAACTTGTTTATAACTTGCACTTCTAATGACATCTTGGTTTAAAACAAGTTGTTTTTTTCTTAGAATGAATAATATTCTGAGAACTTATAATTCCTAGCTTTGCTGCGTATTGTATAATGTAAAGATAACAATGAAGTGTGTGTGTGTGTGTGTGTGTGTGTGTGTGTGTGTGTGTGTGTGTGAGTGTGAGGGAGAGAGAGAGATAATGAGAGAGACAGAGACAGAGAGACACAGAGATAAATTAGTCAATTGTAGAATCTGTTTTGAGTGGCTAGTTAGACTGTTCAGGCAGCCATGCAGATCCATTTACTGTGGTCCCTAGGGCCAGTCTTACAGGGATCAGATACAATGTTAAATAGTTGAAATATACAATTAAAAAAAATGTCTGTATAGTCTTGAGAGGCTTTCCTAGATCATCTTAGCACAGTATATACAGGGTCTTTCTTCCCTTTTATATCCTTAAATTTTCCTTTTAGATCTATGAGCCAGTTTTGTGATTATCAGCTTTATGATTTGCCTTCATTTACTTAGGTTTAATTTGCCTGTAGACTTGCAGAACAAGTTATAGAAGCAGTAGGACTTTGCCCAGTGAATGAGTAGGAAGGGGAAGAGAAAACAAAATGATATAGGTACTGTTATAAACATTTGCAGTCTACCTCGTAGTACTTGTAGGAAGTTGGTAAGTGTTTTCATCTCAAAGGAAATAGAGAATAAACAGTGATATACATTTGCCTGTGGTTTTTTAGTACCCCTCAGTAGCAACAAAATGAACAGTTGGAATTGCACCTGTACTGATGTCAATCTAAGTGAGAACTCACATGGTTCATCTTGAGGCAGCCTTTATTATCTTTAGAAAAGACACATTAGAAATTGTAACTTGTACCAGTTACATTGTTTATTGCCTTTCTCTCATCCCAATGTGCCTTTTTTTCTCTTCTTACACACATCCCACCTAATGGTGCAGAGAAATAGATCATTTCCCTTACTAACTACTCTAGTCTTCAGCAGCAACAACAGAATAGCAGTTGACATTTATTTAGGCTTTAGTTTTGCAAAGCACTTTACATACCTCCCTCATTTGAAAGTTTTTAAATGTTGAAAGAAAACTAAGGCTAAAGAAATAGCATTGTACCAACTAAAGGGAGGGAAACCAGTTTAGCCCAAAGAATAACTCTACTATAGTTGTCAAACAATGGACCATCTTTTTTATGTAGATGTAGATGAGAGGATGAACAGAATGACTAACCAGTGTGATCTGTCAGTTCTCTGGATTCTGAATTGCAAGTTTGATGCTCAAAGGATTATAAAAATCATGCATATTCTTTGACCTAAATCCTCAAAGAAATTATTTTTAAAAAGAAAAGGCATCACTATTTACATAATATGTATAGCAGCTCTTTTTTCAGGGCAAAGAATTGGGAATTGAGGGGGTGCCCATCAATTGGGAAATGGCTAAATAAATTGTGGTATATGATTATGATGGAATATTATTGTTCTACAAGAAATGAAGAGCAGTAAGATCTCAGAATTGAAATATCTATCCCCTCCCAAATCCCTTTAATGCTTGCCACTTGTCACTACTATATAGTTTAGCATTTTGTTCGCATTCATATTTGAACTTATCATAAATAGGCACATGCAACCAAAATCTCATTTGTTGTTTACATATTTATCCTAGTAGCTAGACTGTTGACTTGTCCCTATTGAATATTGACGTTGTCTTGGTTGGTTGTGGTCTTGTGAGATGCACTTTGTTAGTAATCCATCTCTTGTAGATCATTGCTGCTATATGACTTGTCTATTGTCTTTCACGATGTAATAATATTTCTAACAATATAATAATAACTGTGATAATCCATCTAACAACGTCTAATAGAGCTCTTGCTCTTGACTTTCTATGGAGTCCTCATTTGTCATGTCTTCAAGAGAGATTTCTATAGATTATATGTTTTGAGTGTGGGTTTACTTCATGATTGTGTAATAGCATCATCTTGATCAAAATCCCTTTCATGTTGCTAGAGTTTGTAACTGAGGTATGTGTATTAAACTGATTGATGATTTTCTTTTGAAGAGGAATAGAATGACCTCAGGATCAAGGTACAGTGTGTTCAACCAGTTACTGAGTTCAATAAGCATCTACTGCATGTTTAAGAATAAGTGTAGTACTCTTTTATACATGGATACAGTTATCACCTTAAAAAGCTTATAATGTAATAGTCAATAAGATTAACAACTGGTTGGTTGATTGATTTAGGTCTTAAGGGCACGTGTGGTGGTGATTGGTATAGTCTTAAAAGCCTTAAGATATTTCACTGAGGAAGAGATTTCTTGAAAAGGATTTTTTCTCTTTTCAAGCATTTTAGAGGATCTGTGTAAAAAGTACTTGAGGCCTCTGGGGAACAAGGAGGAAAACAAAAACACACACACACACACATCTTGATTCCTATTTGAGAATTAGACTTTGTCCCCTGAGGTTACTAGTGTTTACTTCTGCTTTAGTGAACAGTGATGACAACTATGACACTATTGGACAGAGGTTGCTTTTGTATATCAGTGTGATTTGCATCTGTAGCTCACCCTAACAAAAGAAATGAAGTCTGGATTTTCTTTATTAGAATGTAGCATCAACTCTCTAGATTGTACTGTAAGAATCTTAGTATCTCTAGTAGCTGCAGTTAAAAAAAAATTGAAGTTTGGGTGAACAGGAAAAAGTCAAATAGGTAAAGTTAGCAAGATTGTATGTGCATTTAATAGACTCTAGCAAACTTTAGCAGATACCTCTCTGTTACTTGCTGGTGTGAAACATTTTTGGTCCTTTTCTTGAGGAAATATTCTTGTTGCTATGACTCGATTGCTATAATAATGTTTTAACTACCATAAATTTATAGACTTAAGAGTTGTAAGAAACTTAAAAGTCATCTAATCCAACCTGTTAGCTTTACTTAATAGATGAGGAAATCAAGACCCAAGGACACTCTAAGGTCACACAGTAATAGAGGTAGGATTCCCTTTACAGTTTAATTAAGTACTTCTGTGTTAGTGTGATAGATGCTGGCATACAACAAAAATGAAACTGTATGTTCCTAAAAAAGATCCAAAAAGATAAATGATTTGTTCGGATTTACATAGATAGTGAATAAATGGCAGAGCCATTATTCCTATCTGAATTTCAACATGACTTCTAAAATCTTGTACTCTTTCTACTATACCATGGATTAAGTTATTATTATTATTTTTTGCTTGGGATTTTGGCATCAAAGATAAAAAGTATACTGCTTTGACTTTGTTTATACTGGAAATTATTCTTTGAATAATTTCTCTTTGAAGTCAGAAGTGCATGTATATTAGCTATGTATATCATATATTATATACTATATATGATACATCTAGATACTATATTGATTAACAATTATATATGTATACACACATATGTAAGTATGTGTATAAATTTTTTAAATGAGGACATTCAGATTGGCTACTTAGTAGTTTGTAGATGTTATTCTTATATTTTAAGCAGAGAAGAATCCTTACAAGAAAGATATTAGTAGAAGGTTAAAAAGATTCCCACCCATCCACTCCAGAGAGATTCAGAGCTACGTCTAATGGCAGATGTGATAAAGTTGATAAAAAATTCTGCATCAAGTGACAGATGTGATAAAGTTGATAAAAAAATTCTCATACCTCAGTAATCTTCTTCAGAACAAAAATCACTCCATTGTGAGGCTCTCACTGACTTAAATTTATTTTATCTGATTTATTGCTGCTTTTGCACCCTTTTATATACTCTCAATGTCAATTCTGAAATACGTTCTAGAGCAGATTAATGAAGTGACATTCTATCCCAAATACTAACTTTTTATTGATTGTAAAAACTTGCAATTTTAACAATGTAAGATTCCTCTTGGTGCTCTAAAAGTACTCTCATTTGGGGTCATAGTTTAGGGGATAGGTTTGCTTTTATTCTGTGTTTCTAAGATGAGATAATTGGGAATTTTGCTATCTGAATAGATGCTTTGTATTTTTGTATTTATAATACAAAGCTCTGTTTGTAAACACAATTCAAAAATATAAAGAATGTACTTTTTGGTGAAGATGTTCACTGAATACCAAGAAAGAACAGAAAAGGGAGCTTTTGTTTATATTTAATAATAATGCCTCTGTCTTCATTGGCTAGCTTTATTTGAAAGCACACCTGATTTTTAGAACTTTAAACATTGAAAAGAATAACCTTCAAATTTGCTTCTGATGAACAAATGTTATTTGAAAGGTACCTATATTTATTTAGAAATTTTCAAATATTGGTCAGTTGGATGGGTTAATAAGATATCAACCATATATTTATATTTACTAAAAATTTAAGGAAGTAACAACCTATGCTTAGTACTATGATTTAAATGTTTTTGAACCTGCCACATTTTAGAAATATAGGATGCTTGAACTTGTTTAGAACTTGATTAATTAGAACTTAATTAGAAGGTGTGTGTGTGTGTGTGTGTGTGTGTGTGTGTGTGTGTGTGAATCATCTAAGCTCCAAACCCAAAGAGAATAATTTTTTTTTGAGATTAAAATATTTCAAAATTCCTCCAATCTCCCTATATGTGAAAAAAAACTTTCCTTTTTTTTTTTTTTTTTTAAACAGTCTTTCTGTTTAGGTATAGTACATGGGTTTTTAGATTACTTCTAGTTTTATTGGCAATGAAATTAATGAAATAAAACATTTTAGGTTAACTTTGGTGAATAGCCTTTTATATTGTCTTAAATTTCTCAGTATTACAAATGAATACCTTTTTTTTTTTTTTTTTTGGTTGAAACTTATTGAAATAAATTGAAACTAATCACGAAGAAAGCTGTTTTCCTAAAAATTCTAATCACTTTAGTTCTGTCATCCAATTTTTATTTCTTTCTCCGTCTGTTCATTCAAGAAGCATAAGGATAGAAAGTTCTAAATACTCCCCCTGCCACCTTTTAGTATAGTGTAGTACATTGACTTGAGACAAAAAATTAATATAATGTAAAAGCTTTATATAAATAAGACCAATACGAATTCTGATATTATAGCTGATCTATTTTCATGTGAAAAAAAGGCTGTTGACTGATCATTGATTTCAGTAGAAAATTTGTCCTTCTAGAATAAGCTTACTGATTGAATCAGTTATAAAGTATGGCATAATTTAATAGGATATGTGAACTAATAAGTCTTGGCATGTTTATATGTCAGTCTTACAAACCTAAGTAATTCTTTCCCACTTCAATAAATAATTTACCTATGTGTTGCCTATTTTTCAAAAACATATTGATGTTTAGAATTTGTAGAGTTAGTTGATCACAGAGGTACCTATCTCACAGCTACATATTTCTATGGAAATTGAAATAACTTTTAATTGAAAGATCAGTTCTGAAGGTGACGGGAGAGAAATGAGGAGCCACAGCTCTTATTAGGAAACTAACATGAGTATCTTTTATTTCAAGGGTATAAGAATAAAGACTTAATTTCTAAATTTTCTGAAATGAATTAAAACTTTGTACTTGGCACAATATATGTGTGAAACTTGAAAGTTCAGATAATGATGTGCAAAAAACAAAGCTCATGAACTACATTCCTTATGGTAATGACTGATGCTGCATGCATTTTTTTCTTTTTAGTTACCAGAAGGTTCTCAGTTGAGTATGTTAAAGCTCAAAAAATTTCCCCCAGTATTTTATCAGGGTGAATATTTGAAAAATTTTGGAAATGTTTGCAGAATGCATTTAACAATAAAGTTAGCAGTATTGGAAAATATAGGTACTAAAAATGGGCAGTTTGATTTTGCATTAGAACAATATAGAATTATTCCAAGGTTATATTGGCTTAGATATATTGCTTTCTAATTGCTGGAGAAGAAGTATTAAGTATTGAGCCTGGTCAGAATTGTTTCTTAAAAAATGTTTAAATGAAACATTGTGGTGACTTATTGTTATGTTTCAAATTATCCTCTTTTTTAAAGTTTAGTTATACTTTGTTATATTTGTGAGACATGATTTCATCAGAGTGGACACTGAATTGCTGCCACCCCTTCTACTTATAACTTTTCCTTGGGTACAGTTGTTGTCTGTAGCTTTTAAAGATTTACTATAGCAGAGCTAATATACTAGAACTTTTCTTATAAATTTTAAAAAAATATTTCTAGTGTGTTAGTGTATTACCACGTAAGGGTTTTCTCTCTGATTTTTACCCATATATCCAGCCTCATTCATTGTTGACAACATGTTCAGAGTTTCCTAATTACTATGTCTTTCCATTGTCTTCGAGATAGTTGTAGTTTGATTATTTATGGATATATAGTATCCCTGGGAGAAAATGGACTTTTATGAAATTGAGCAGTTTGTAATAAATAAAAGTACCATACAATTTCCCAAATGAAGTTCAGCCCAGTTTCTTCTTACTATTCAATTCTTTACCCAAATCTTAAAATTTTAATCTATTATATATACTGAACTTACTGCATAGGTTGTCTTTCTAATTGTGAGTCATAGTCTGTATAATATTCTTTCTCTTTTTTTTTCTGATTGGGTGGCTTTATTTGCTTTATTTTTTACATTGTATAGATTTCACTGAGAAGACTTTTTGATATTCTGGTTCCTGCAGTGGCAAAAAGCATGCCTATATACTTAAGTTTTCATCAAGTATACCTTTAGTACATAGGGTGTTTTATTTACTTTTCGTATCAGTTTCAAGATCTAGTAATTCTCTGTCTATAAGGTATTAAATATGTGTTGAATTGAACTGGATTATTACTAAAGTACATATTTCAAGTGCAACTAAAATATATGTTAGGATTTACTTGTTTAATATTTTATATTCAATATTTTAGCTTTTCATTAGTTCTTCAAAAAAAATTTTTTTTGGTGTTAATTTAGTTCAACTAATGTTGTGTAGTTTAGGGCTTTAAAGGCTTTGCTTGATTTGGGGGATATGAAAATGAAAAGTGACATTTTTGTCCCTCAAGGAATTTATAATTTAATAAGAGGATTAGATATTTAGTTGGTATGAGTCAGAATGTAGAAGACTGCAAAGAAGTAAAAAAAATGGCATGATAAAGTTGAAGGAAGTGAGTTGCTTGTAACTGGGAGATCAGGGAAGAATTCATGAAGATTACATGTTAAGGACCATGCCTAAGTGAAGGGGCAAGTCAATTCTCCGAAAGCCTTCACAGCTGTGGATCATAACATTTGAAGGATTTGCAAAGCAGCCTTTGCTGGTGCAGGTGTTTCTTGGATTGGGAATGAAATAAGGCAAGAGGGAAGAGGAGAGAGATCAGAAAACAGCAACTGCCTCTCAGTCTCCTTGTGTCATCATCCTCCTCTCACATGAAGAGATCTGAGTTAGACCTTCAGCAGTCACTGGCAGGTGGCTCCCATATCACAACAACATCTGAGCATTAAAGGAAGGATAATATTCCAGTGGTGATATTACAGGAGTTTATGGAAAAAAAAAAGAAAGACGATAAAATAACTTGATCTTTGTCAGTTTCCTGTGGATGTTAGCTCCTCAGAACTCATCTAGTGGTATTTTTTTCTTTAACTCCAGGAATTTCCCCCTTTCTTCACTTGTCCATTCTAATACTATCATTGTCACCTTGGGGCAAAGATATAGTTGTAATATTAATGGTCATTGAACTCCAACTGAAGACATTGAGCTGCTGATCTTCTTAATCTCTCTATTACATTTGTGTTTTGAATTCATTAATCTACTGTCAATTCATTTTTTTTCCTTTTAGTTTGGTAGATTCTTTATTATTTTATTAGGGGTTTTCTTGGAAGATAATGGAGTTGTTTGCCTTTCCTTCTCCAACACATTTTACAGATGAGGAAGCTGAGGTAAATGAGGTTAAGTGACTTGTTTAGCATCACATGGCTAGTAAGTGTCTGAGGCCAGATTTATACTGAGGAAGATGAATCTTCCTGATTCTAGGCCTAACACTTCATCTTCTGTACTGCCTAGCTGCTTCTTATTTACTGTACTATTATCTTAATTATATCCCTCTCAAACTTCTGCCAAGATGAAACTAGATTATGGATTTGGATATACTGCCTTCTTTCTCATTTTATCCCTATATACCACATCCTTCATACAATTAAAATGGGTTATCTAGTGTTTGTTTAGTATGCAAAGGAGAATATACCAATTTGGAAATAAACATAAGAATGAATGAAAAAGAAGTATAAAATAAAAACTTCATCCACATGCTGATTTCTAACTAGGATCATAGTTCTGGAACTGGAATTGATTTCATAGACTATCTAAATTTAACTTTATTTTGCAGAAGAAACTGAGGCACATGGTGGTTGTAACTTGTGTCCCAGGTCAAAAGATAGTAAGTGTCAGAGACAGGGTCTTTAAAGACTTCAGACTTATTTTAGATGATACTTTGTTTTTAGGATGAGTATCACTTAACTGCCTTATATACCTTAATGACAAATATATATTCTTTTTCTCAACATTCTCATAAAAATTTGAGATTCATTCACATAGGTATGCTGCATGAAACCCATTGACGCTGTTCTACAATTCCAGGTTCTCTATCAGCCAATCAGGTCCTTCTGGTTGGGTGCTAGATTTGGGGAAGATTTTTGCACATAATCAAATACCTATTTTTCTTTCCCCTGGCCAAAGAGCAGAGAAAGATAGGAAATGTTTCTTGACTGTCTTATTTCCTCAAATAGAATATAGTATCATTCCAAAGACATATTTCATTTTGGGAATGGGGGAGAATACTTACAGAAACAGGCAAGAGTAAGATGGCATCTGGGATCAACAAGCAGAGCACAAAGACCTTTTATATTGTTCCTGCTTTTGACATCTCCTTTTTATTTTCACTGCCACCAAAGCAGTTCAAACTCTTATTGCCTTTCATTTAGACTATTGTGGTAGTCTTAAGTTTCCTCTGCCTCCATTTTTTCTGCTCTTTCCTTTCCACAATTTCTCCTGTCTTTAGCCACCAGTTTAATAGTTTTAAAACACAACTCTGAACATATTTCCTCGCTCAGAAACATAGGAGCAATGTTTCTTGCAATGTTGAGCAAGGCCAAACATTAAATGGCCTTTTTTTTTAAACCTCTAGGCTATCAAGACTTATCGTTATCTGGTTCCAACCTAATGTTCAGTGTTTTTCTCATTGCTCTTCTTGTCTGCCCTTTAGCCTAGCTAGAGTACATACTCATACACATACATATCTCTACCTCCATACATTCCTTGTGCTTCCTTTTCTTTCTCTGAAATTTCATTTTCTCTTTCTTGTTCTGCAGTCTTGTCCAGATCTCACCATCTTCAAAGCCTTCCTTTTCTGGTCTTTTATATAAATTTGTTACTTCTTTGATATTATTTACAAATGCGGTATTTTATTATAGTTATTTGTGAAAGTGTCTCATCTCTACTTCTCTTAGTATCTTTGGGGTGGCAGTCACTTGATAAATATTTGTTGAATAAATGAGTGACCAATAATCTTTATTTGCATTTGTACCTGTAAACCCAGTAAAAGAGAAAACACTGTTCTTTACAATGTATATCATTTTCTTGTTAAGATTGGCTAGTTGATGTAGACACTGACAAACACTTGGACTTTATTTGTAACATGTTCAACTATTTTGCATTTGTTAATTTGTTATCTATATCCTTCATTCTTGTGAGTATCATTGATCTTAGATAGTAGACATCCACTGACATTACTTTAACCAAAAAAGATAGTCTAGATTTTCTGCAAATTTCTTTTTGTTATTTTTTAAGTTTTTTTGCCCAACTTGAGTTGTTCCAGAGATATTAAAACTTGTACTCAGTTTTAAAAAACATCTTACAATAAAAATGGTTGCTTCTTTGTTTAATGCTGGGAAGTTTTCTCTGCTTTGCAATTATATTTCTCACCTGATCTGAAGACTAGAGAAGCATTGCCATTATTTTGAGATAAGAATTCAGATGTTTACCTGCCTTGTAATTTTTTTTCTTATAGTATAATACTCCTGCTGTACCTTTCACTTTTTGAATGACAGTTTATTATCATTGCCTCCACTAAAGTTTGATGGTTTTGTTTGTGTGACTTACGTGATTAATTTTTAGTTGTCTTCAGAAATATGGTTGTTTATGGAAGAATTGAGCATGAAACCCTTAGAGGGGGTGACATATATGTTATTTTTGAGTAGAAATAGTAGGCCACATTTTGGTTTTTTCAGCTGCACTCTAGTCATCATAATGACTTGAAAAATTTACAGGAATACCTCTTAAACTGCTAAATTTTCACCTAGGGAGGATTTTATTTCTTCCATTCTTAAGTGCTATTTACCTAGCTCCAGGGCAGTCTGTCTCCATTAGATAGTACTTTGGAAGTCTCTTGAAATTTAGTCATGTGTGAATCAAGTGCACTCATCTGTGATGATGATTACTTAAAGTTTTTCTGCTTGTTAGATATATGTCGATAAACACTAAGCTGACTAATTCTTATGTTTAATGCTTGTGGGTGGGAAAATATTATAAAATGGAATTGGAGACTAAGTTTGGAATCAGTTTTGTTAAAGGCTTGGGGTTTGATTAGAATCATTAGAAATATCAAGCAGTTTGACTTTAGTGTTTATAAGAAATCATTGATCTAATAATTGTAGTTTTGACAATAACTCTTTCTAGAAGAATACACTGTTTTTATATTTGAACTTTGTGTAGCTCTGTGATGCAGTGGCTAGAGTGCCAGGCTTAGAAACTAGAAGATTTGACTTCCTAAATTTCAATCCAGCCTCAGACTCTCGATGTGTGACCCTGGGCAAGTCACTTAACCCTATTTGCCTCAGTGTCTTCATCTGTAAAATGAATTGGAGAAGGAAGTGGCAAATCCCTCTAGTATCTTTGACAAAAAAACAAAAAACAAACAAACAAAAACCAACAAACTCAACAATAACAAACCCAACAAAGAATCATACGTGACTGAAAAAAGAATAAACAACAATAATTTTGAGTTTAGAAATCATTTGGGAATTTATTCCATGAGTGAAAAGAAAGATAAAAATTGAATTAGCTGCTTAAATTCATCCTAGAATCATTGAACCATATCAATGTCTTTCTGCAAAGAAAGTGCTAGAGAGGTGAATATCAGACATTATCATCATTATTCAATAATTATTCCTTAAATGTCACACAGCAATATAACAGTAAAAAATTCAAACATACTTATTTTAGAAAGATTTTATGTTCTAAGTGAAAAATATTGTTTTAAATGAAATTTAAGTATTTGTAATTTGGTGATTTTACTCTGATGTGCTATGGTAAAAAGATGCCTTAAATGTCTATTATTAGCACCTTTAATTGGAAGTAGTTCACCTCTCAGCAACTTCACACCTCTTTGCTTCAGTTACCTTTGGCAAAAAAACAAAACAAAACATTTTTCAGTTCTTAGCTATAGCAGCACAATTAATCCAAATAGTTTTTAACATATTATGAAATGCATGTCTTTGAAAAATGAAACTCATGTTTGAGTTTTGAAGAATGTGTATTAAGGTGATTGCAAACAAGTATGAACTTTCTTTAGGAAAACAGTTGATTAAATGAACATTTCCTGACCAATGATTTACATTTAGTCCTCCTGATTAATGATTTAAGTTATAACTTAATGTTATTTGATTGAAATCATATTCTTTCTATGTTATTGTATCTATAACAAAGAATTTGTCATTCATCTTTACTTACAACTTTTTCCAATGGCATTTTATTTTTTCAAATATATATAAAGATAGTTTTCAGCATTCATTTTTGTAAAATTTTGTGTTCTAATTTTTTTTCTCCTTTTCTCCCTTACAGATCCCCTCCCCAAGACCACAAATATATGATATTGGTTAAATATGTGCAATTCTTTATAATTTTTTTTGAGAAAAATGGTAATAATACTGGTTCAGTCAGTATTTCTGAACTCTCTAATAAGTCACGTTCATTATAAATGTCTTCAAGAATAAAAGGAATATAGATCCAGATCTGGAAGGAACCCAGTCTAATACCTTGAATTTATAGTTGAGAAAATGAGAAAAATTTGTAAATATAGACCAAGAGAGTTTGTAAGTGCCATGATCACACAATTAGTAAATGCTAGAGGTGGAATTTGAACTCAGGTCTTTTAACTTCGTAGCCAGTGTTCGTTACACTGTACAATGCTACATCTTATTACTGACAGTTATTATTTGCAGATAGTAAGAATATCCCAAAGTATAATTATGTGTAGCTTTGGATGAGAATATGTACTTAACAAATGAAGGACATTTATTAAGTCATATAGAATTAATGGCTTTCAAATCCAGATTTGTTTCAACTTAGACAGCAGTCCTTAGATGGTAAATGTTTCATTTCTAGCCAGATTTTTTAAATGAAAGCTTTTTATTTTCAAAACATATGCATATATAATTTTCAACATTCACCTTTGCAAAACCTTGCGTTCCAAATTTTTTTTCTCCCTCTCTTCCCTATCACTCCCTACTTTAGATGTCAAGTAATCCAACATATGTTAAATAAGTGCAGTTCTTCTATACATATTTCCACAATTATCATGAGACACAAGAAAAATCAGATCATAAAGGAAAAAAATGAGAAAGAAAATAAAATGCAAGCAAACTACAATAAAAAGTGAAAATACTGTGTTATGATCCACACTCAGTTCCCACAGTTCTCTCTGAGTACAAATAGCTTTCTTCATCACAAGATCATTGGAATTGGCCTGAATCACTTCACTGTTGAAAAGAGCCACGTACTTCAGAATTTATCATCTTTAATCTTGCTGTTCCTGTGTATAATGTTCTCCTGATTCTACTCACATAAGTCAGCATCAATTCATATAAGTCTCTTCTGGCCTTTCTGAAATTATCCTGCTGATCATTTCTTATAGAACAATAATATTCCATAACATTTATATACCATTAACTTATTCATTGTATGTATGTGTGTGTATATATATATATATATATATATATATATATATGTATATACATATATATCATTCATATATTTTAGAAATGAGGGCTTTATCAGAACCTTTGGATATAATTTTTTCCCAGTTTACTGCTTCCCTTCTAATCTTATCTACATTGGTTTTGTTTGTACAAAATCTTTTAAACTTAATATAATCAAAATCATTCATTTTGCATTCTGTTATGTATTCTAGTTCTTCTTTGGCCACAAATTTCTTTCTTTTCCACAGATCTGAGAGATCCACTATCCTTTGTTCTTCTAATTTGCTCATAGTACTACTCTTTATGTGTAAACTATGAACTCAATTTGACCCTATCTTGGTATAGGGTATCATGTGTGGGTCAGTGCTTAATTTCTGCCATACTAGGTTTCAATTTCCCAGCAATTTTTGTCAAAGAGTGAGTTCTTTTCCCAGAAGTTGGGGTCTTTGGGTTTATCAAACACTAGATTACTATAGCCCATTATGTCTTGTGAACCTAACCTATTCCACTGATTGACTACTCTACTTTTTTAGCCAGTACAAAATGGTTTTGATGACTGCTGCTTTATAATATAGTTTTAGGTCTGGTATAGCTAGGCCTTCTTTATTTACATTTTTTTCATTAATTCCCTTGGAATTTCTTGACTTTTTGTAATTCCAGATGAACTTTGTTATTATTTTTTCTAGCTCTGTAAAATAATTTTTTGGGCTTTTGAGTGGTATGGCACTGAATAAGTAGATTGATTTAGGTGGAATTGTCATTTTTGTTCTATTAGTTCAGCCTATCTGTGAGCACTTGATATTCTTTTAATTGCTTAGATCTGACTTTAATTGTATGGAAGGGGTTTTGTAATTGTGTTCATATAGTTTCTGACTTTGTCTTTGGTCAAATACTTTCTGAGAAAATTATTTTTTCCTTTTTTAACCTATTGTTATAAAGGAAATATTTTAAGTCACATGAATAAGACTCTAAGAGTAGTAATAGAAATTAGAACCATTAGAGATAGATACTAAGTGGTTTGATTTCAAGATTTATTAGAAATTGTTGATTCTGTGGACTGAGATGAAAAATATCTAGACACTTAATAGAATACTTGAATACTAGAATACTAGACTTGGAGTCTAGAAGGCCTGCGTTCAGATCTACCTGAGATATTTACTAGATAGAGTGGCGTTAAGTACATCACTGAATTTCCTCATCTGTAAAATGGGGATGATAACAACAACATCTACCTCATTAGGTTGTTGTAAGAATCAGAGGAGATAATTTATGTAAAGCTTTTGTAAATCCAGAATACTGTATTGTTTTTTTCTATCATAGTTGCCATTATCATAGGTTACTTGTCTAAACTCTCTTTGGGATTAGAAGAAATTTATGATCCTAGTATAGCATATATAGGCTGTTTGGTCTTAGGGAAACTAGTTAATTTGAGTTTGTTTTCTCATGTTCAATGTGAGCAATATTTGTCCTCCCTACCTCACAGCTTCATTGGATGGATCAAATGAGATAATATATGTAAAGTACTTTAAAGCATAAAGTACTACACTGCTCAATAAATGTAAACTGTTATGTTACTAGGAGAAATCACTTTAAACTCATATCTAAGTTAAAAAAAAAGTCTTTTTTTTAGAGAGAAATATTTAATGTATTTAACCTTTATTTTAAGAACAGGGAATATGAAACAGTTTAATAAACAATGAAAATTCACTTTCAATTCATATTATGGCCAGGAAGTAGAAGAGAAAGTAAAGAAAAAAAAGAAATATAGAGAAAGTAGAAAGAGAAGAATAAAAAGAATTTGTAAGGGGAAAAGAATAAAGGAAATCCAAAGAAGATGGTAAAGGCAAATAGAAAGAAGTAGATTTTCATAGTTTATTTTAGATGACTGTAAACTGGAATAGGCCAACTGGGTTATTAAGTCAGAAGGTCTGAATTAAAATTCTGATTATGCTGTCGTCTCTTGAGGGACCACAGGAAATCACTTAACTTCTCTGTGCCTTAATTCTCTCAATTGTAAAATGAGGTGGTAGACAATATTATATCATAGGGTCTGTCCAACTATAAATACTATGATTTATGTTCTTATTTTCTTGGGTGTTATATATTTAATTATCATCTGTTGAAATTCTGATGAGAGTTTCATCCATTTAAATCACTTCTTTCTATATTAGAAACTGATTTTCTTTGTTATTAACAGACTTCAAAGTTTTTGATAAAAGATTTATTTTTCTATGAAATTCTAAAGACTTACATATGCATGAATGTTATCTTTATTTTTTGAGAGATTAAATATGCCTTATTCCACAAAACCTGAAGGTTACATTGGAAACCAGCATTTCACTGTATTTTACTCAACAAATATTTAAGTACTTAATAAATGTGAATGGGTGAGTGGGTGGAATAAAAGATGTTGAATAAGAAAGAGTTCCTCCCCCTAAGGAACTTATATTTATACGTTCAGTTTAGCTAACATTTGTTAGTGTCAGACTATAAGCTAGAAAGACCAAATATGATACAGTCCCTGCTCTCAAACAACTTGTAGTCTTATTGACATGTTTATAGGTAACTATAAAAGAAAGTCAGAAGGAGTAATTCCAAAGGAGCCATTTTGGGAAAGTGGTGAGAAGTTTGAAGGAGAGCTTTTGGGGAAAAGGTTTCATGAATGATAGGAAGGATTTCAGTAGGTAGACATACAATTGAGAAGGAAAGTCTATTTTAGGTATGGGAGGATAGAATGATCATCAGAAGAGAGGGCAGTATGAGAACATGAGATAATAAATAATTAGATTTTGCTACATGATGTGAGATACCAGGAGAAAGAAAAATT
Source organism: Sminthopsis crassicaudata (assembly GCF_048593235.1). Lineage (NCBI taxonomy): Eukaryota > Metazoa > Chordata > Mammalia > Dasyuromorphia > Dasyuridae > Sminthopsis > Sminthopsis crassicaudata. Next base: position 528,851,430 of record NC_133618.1, read on the forward strand.
GGAACTGAGCAAGGATATTTAATCTGGAGTCCTTAGATGTGTTTTTTTGAGAAAATGTTTTGATAACTGCATTTTAATATAATTGGTTTCTTTTGTAATCCTATAAATTTCGCTTTATACCTTTAAAAAGCCTTTACTAGACTGCCAAAGGGACCCATGACACAAACAAGATTGAGAACCCCTGCTTTAGAACAATATTTAAAGATGACTTTATTTAGTAGGCAGTGGAGGGGTTCTGAAGCTTTTTGAGCAAAGAACAAAGATGATCAAAGTATATTGTTAGGACGATTACTTTAACAATAGTGTAAGGAATGGATTAAGGAGGGAAGAGATTGGGAGTAAGAAGATGAGTTAGGAGGCTCTGATGATGAGACTATATGAAAAGGGAAATGCTGGAACTAGGGTAATTACATTGGGAATAGAATGAATGAAGGAATGGATGTGAGAGATTGTGGTAGAGATGACAAATGGATAAATACTGGATAGGGGAGATGGCAAGGGAGAGAAGGAAGTCAAAAGATTTTAGCTATAACTCATTTTATAAAAGTGCTTTAAGATTTATAATTGGCTTTCTTCACAGCCCCACTGAGGTAAGTGCTGTATTTTTGTCCTCTTTTTATAAGTGAGGAAATAAAGACTGGGTGATTTGTCCAGTCATAATGCTTTTGAGTCTGAGTGACTGAGATGATCATGTTTTGAACAGAAATAGAAAAATTAAGGAAGAGGTAGAGGCAAATTTTAAAGGAATGATGAAAAGCTCAGTTTTGGATAAATTGAGTTTGAGGTACTTGGAGACATCTCTAGGTAGATACCATAATTGAGGCATTTGTTGAGTATCTTTATTCTAGGTAGTATGCTAATAATGAATACAAAAGTGAGGGCTCCTGTCTGCACACAACTTATGTTCAGGTTTGCCAAACTTGGTCACTGGATCTGAGTTCAGGCTCAGGTACTTGTTAGACTTTGAAAAAATCACTCCCCAACTCGGGCCCCCAGTTTCCTCATTTTATGAAATGAAGGGATTGGACTAGATGCCTGACTTCTGAGGTTGTTTCCAGCTCTGGATATATCCTGCAAGTACCTGGAAATAAATAATTAGAGCTTTCTGAAAAGATTATGACTAGAGGTAAAAATCCAGATAAATTTTTTATTTGCTTGTTTAATTGAATCAGTGAGGATAAAGAATAGGATAGAGACTAGATTTAGCATTTCATGGAGTAGGGAACCACTTGGTGAGAAAGTTCCCTTAGTCAATGTAGACCAAAACTTCTCTGTAACTTGAAGTCTTAGGGAATTGCCTAGAGCCCTGGGAAATTAAGTGATTTGTTCAAGATCACATAGCCAATATGTATTGGAGGTGCAACTTGAACCCATACATATCTTTCTGGCTCTGAGGCCAGTTTTTTAATCCAGTACACCATGATATTTCTCTTTTGGTGTTGAGATTGTAGTTTTTTAAAAAGATATAAACAAAATATTAGGGTACTATTGGGTTAAATTAATTTTTCATCATTAAAATGGTTTAATTTTTGTTTTACATGAAATATCAAAATACAAAATCAATATTATGATGTTGGATAGAAGTTTTATAGAAGGAAATGGGTAAGAATTACTTAAAATTAAGAAAGCATGGAGGAATTATAATCTGTATTAGAGGAGGCAGTTATCTACAAAATTATTTTTTAAATCCCCCAAAACAAATACCTTTAAGCCCTCTTTATCTGTGTAAGAGTTATATAAAGTTTATTCTACTAGAAGCCTAGAATTAATTTTAGATAAAATTGACAAACCATTTTCAGAGGTTTGTTTTTAAATTATGGAATTATAGAATTTCATGGAAATTTTGGATTTAGAGCTTGAAGGGATCTTAAAGGCTGTTTATTTGGTTTACCATTTTATATTACAAATGAGAAAACTGAGGCCCTGAGGAAGTGTAATGATTTGTTTAAGAATAAGTGGCAGAGTCAAGGTTCAAACCCAGATCCCTGAGACAGAACCCATGCTCTTTGCACTGTCATTGCTCAGATATGAAACTGATCTAATTTGCGTCTCAGATGGATAAACTGAATTGGTTTGCCATTTCAAGAAGCACTAAATGTTCTCTTTCCCATTAATTGCTCTATTGGTGCTCCATTGTGAATGGAGTGTGAATTCATTTTTCCCATCTTTTCTCCCCTTTCCATTCCCACCCCTTTCCCAAAATGGTTTGTTCAAAGCCTGTAATCTTATACTGTATATTTTTTTTAAACCAAGGCCACTAGACTTCCCTAATAGTAGAGCGTTGAATTTGAAAGCTGTATGATTTCTACCAACCTCTCTTTAAAAGTTTCTATTTCTTCCTACAGAATGTGTATTTTTGAATTTGCTTCTCTCATTTTTACTGTACTCTCAAAGCTGCAATCTCTCTCTTCAGTTTTTTCAACCCACATAGTAAATATAAATTTTAATAGGGTGATGTCATATTTTTGTTTTTGTGTGTTTATATATTTTTTAAAGAATTCATTTTAATCATTTGGTACATATTTTGAAGAGACTTTTTTCTTAAACCAATGATCTAATCATTAGCATCAGTAAAAATTACGTTTATGGAGAAAATATTACCTTTACTCTAGTTCATATTCCTAACTATACAAGAGAAAGAGATATAAAAAGTAAGATAAGAGCATTGACTGGGAGTCTAGTAATATGGAGTTTGGTTCTTGAGTTGCTATTACCTAGCAGAATTACTTTGGGCAAATCATTCAGATTCTCCACTTTTTTTCTTTTTCTTTTCTGACAGGTGGAGTGGAAAATCTCTTAAGTTTCTTTCTAGTTTAAAAAAAATCTAATGATTACAAATTAGGTCTTTCATACACTGTCTGGACATCAGTTCCACCTATGGAGTTTCACCAATGCTTTGGAATAATGGCAGTCAGTGTGGCTGCTTAAGCATTCAGTTCCCATGGTGCCAGTGAGAATTTCTAATGAAGTTGGAATTGACTCAAGTTATATATTTTAATATGTATGTGCTTTTAAATTTTTCTAAAGTTTTAAGCTTGACTGTTCATTTGACTTCTCTTACTAACGTTATATGGGAAAATTAAGTGCATGTAGATTATATATTAACAGAATTTAAGAGTATTCCTTGAAGTAAATAATAAAATTATTAAAAGTGATTTAAAGAAATGTTGAAAGCATCTTCTTCCTGGCAGGAAGTTCTTTCTGAAATTTTAATTGAAGGCAATGAGAAAACATTTTTCATATATAAATATTTGCCTTCCTCCCTACAACTCTAGGATTTGGAGTTCTTCCTGAAAAACAAAGAAGTTTCTTTGGAATCTATGCAGTGCATTGTATTGATGGTACTTTAAAGTATTTGGTTGAGTTAACTTTTGAGGTCCATTTGAACCTTATAGAAAAATTGGCTGCCTTGTCAGTGGAGAATCCAGCTAAACTCCTTTGAGATGAAAGAATACTGTCCTCCCTCTGAAAACACATTTGAACTCATTTACAGGTTTTCTCTTTTTTTAAACATATGCCACTTATTAGCAGGTCTTTTCAGTGTCTGAGACTTATATAGGCTTTCTTGTGGGCATTCCTATCATACTGAGGAAAATCTTGAAACTGGGCAGATTTTAGAACTCATAACTCAGCATCTTTGGTCTTCTTGTGTTGACAAGGTTTTCATAAGGTGCTTAAATAATTTCTTTCTACTTCCTCAATGGAAACAAAGTAAAGGGAAATCCCATATCATGGTCAAAGTCTCTTGTATGAAGGTATTTGCAAATCTGGCTATTTTGATCTATTTCTGTTTTTGCTTCATAATGTTAGAAAGGTATTTTGAACCCCCTGGAAGGTGGGGGAGAGAGAGAGACATACAGACGCCCTTTATTCAGACCATTCAAATGTTTTATTGCATTGATCTTTGTTTCATAACATCTGTCTTGTAATATGAAAAAATACCCCCCCCCCAGATGTAGCTGTTTATTTTTAGATAATCCACATGCCCCATGAACTGTCATCAAATACTGTATGATACCTTGTATCCCTGCAAGTGAAAATTGGTAGGGTTGTGACAGGATATGCCTTGTGCCTCAAGGAGGAATCAGTCAAAGTTTGGACATCTTTCATGTATGTGTCATAGGGCGCCTCTAACTTGGTTCCTGAAGAACATGCAGTTGTCATAGCAACGAAGGCCCTTTGAAGGCAGGATTCTTGGCAGAGTTGTTGCATCTTCTGAAGTGCTGGGTGTGTTGATAGGAAAGTATCCAGTCAGCATAAGCATACACAACTCCAGGCCAGCAGTCTGGGAAAGAAGCACTTAGGTTTTTAACTTCTTTTAAGATATGTAGTTTTAATTTGAAGGTAACTACATTTTGAATTCCTCCTTAGAGCATTGTTCCCAATATTGATGTGACATTTTCTCTCTTTACATTCCAGATATTGTTCTAAGAACTTTAGTTTCTTTTTTGTTGAGCATCAAATGAAGTTTTGGCTTCTATGAAACTATGTTCTATTTTTGGTAAAAACCCATTTGTTTTCTGATCACTGCTGTAGCAACATATTTGTTATAAATAACATACAAAATATAGAATAGTATAAAAATCATATCACAGGGGCAGAATTCCAACTCACTTTCAGCTTTCTTACCCCAAGGTTCCATCATTTCTTCCATTGGGCCACTTAGTTGTTTCAATTGCACTTTTAAACAAATTTTTATTAACATAAAATGCCATTAATTCCAAGTTCCCCCAAACAAACCTGTTTAGCTTTCAAGGTCCTCCTTATTAGATTCAGTTCAGACAATTAAATGTTTTCTGTTCAGTGTTATAGACCCTGGGGATACAAAAGAAAAACTGAAACAGGACCTACCCTCAAGGTGCTTACATTCTGCTTTTACTATATCCTCACTCTACTTATTAATTGGTGTTGTATTTATTACTTAGCAACAGGAAATTTCAGCTTTCATAACATCAGTGTCCTAATAGTTCCTCTTAACAGAATTACTGCTACTTCTCCTTTGTGCATATTATCTCTTCAGGCTGAAATGCCCTTTCTCTCCCCCCCTCTCCCCTCCTTCCCCCCTCTCTCCCTCTCTCTTCCTCCCTCTTTCTCCCTTTCTCTCTTCCCCTCTTTCTCCCTCTCTTCCTCTCTCTTCCCTCTCTCTCTTCCTTTCTCTCTCCCTCTCTCTCTCTCTCTCTCCCAAACATTCAAGGCTTTCCCCAAGTACAGCCCCCTCCATGAAATCTTGCCCTCCTAATTATTTCACTTTTTTTGTATTTTTATGTTCTCTGGTTTTGTAGAAGGAATACTGTATTTGAAGTTAGAAAATAGTCCTTGTTGTGGTTCAGACATTAAGTTATGTGGCCTTGAACAAACCATTTACCTTTGGAACCTTAGTTTCCCTTCTCTGTAAAATGTTAAGAGTAATATTTGTATTTATAGAGTTGTTGAGATGAAAGTGCATTGTGAACTGCAAACTAATGTATTAATGCGAGCAGTTGTTTTGTTTGCCCAACTAGAATTTAAGTGATTTTAGGGGCATAGACTGTCTTTGACTTTTCTTCTTCTCTTACCATATTTAATGTTATTTTGGACATACTTGGCATAGTACTTGAATGAGAATTTAGCATATAAAAACTTATATGTTTGGGAATTAGGAATATGCCATTTTAATCATATAGTGCGTTAGATAGTTATGTATGTTTATTATAATGAATATTCATTTAATTCAAGTTTCCACTTACAGGTCTATCTCTAATGTCTAACAGAAGGCAGAAGACATCCTGTGTAAACTCCTTCAACTTTGTACCTTCTCAGAAATTTTACATCCTCATCCTTCATTTTATTCCCCCTATCTCAAAAGACTGTCCTTCATAGGGTAGAAGCTTGTCCTTGGTCCTGTGTCCTGTCTTTTCCAGGGAACTTTTTTTTCATTCATTCATGAGTTAAAACTTCTCAGATCTTTCAAAAAAAAAGTTTTTCCATGATTCTTCAATCTTATCCAGCTATTCTATCCTAGGTTTCTGCCTTGTCTTTCATACCACGTGCTAGTTCATGAACCCCTAAACTGGTCTAGTTTATCTTCCCATAAGTCTACTGAGTTGTTTTCTTTAACATCAGTGGTCTTCTGATCAGTGATTCTGATCTCACTAGTCTTTCAGTAGAATCTGGCACTATTAACTACCTCTTCTATCTGGATATGTTTTCTTATTTGGCTTTAGCCAATAACACTTTCCTGGTTATTGCCTTATGCCTCTTACAATTCTTCTAATTTCCTTTTTTCCAATGTCTTCTTCATTGTATTCTTTAAGCTTTTACTTTAATACTGTTGTATTCTCATTTTCCTCTATACACATTGGATATTTAGGCCTTATTTCCCATTCTTCCACTGTGTCAACTTGTTACCTGATTTTTTTGCTTCTGATTTCCTCTGTACTGCCACTTGTTATAAATTGACAGTTGTCAGGGGAAATTAAAAATTGTTTGTAAATAACTTTATTCACTATTCTCAAAGTCTTAGTGGAATTTTAAGCTTAATAGTTTGAATTCTATGTAACACACTGGATCATTCTGAGCAAGTCACTTAACCTTTCAAAGTTAAAAACTCCACTAAGGTTCACTTTGCATTTGTGAGCAATTATTTTAAAGTTCTGATCTGAAGGTAGTTTTACTTTTATTCTGAGTAAAATATGCAGACTTTATGGGTTATATTTTCCTAAATGCTTAGAGGCCTTTTAAAATTTCCTTTTGAGGAAACTCACTGTTGATTGAAATTTCTGGAAGTCTGAGCATTAGATAACTGGAAAAAACTACAACCCTAAAAGGTAGGGTGTGTGTGTGTGTGTGTGTGTGTGTGTGTGTGTGTGTGTGTGTGTGTGTGTGTAAGTAATTTAACAGCATGCAGAGAAGGTTCTAACTACTAATTCCTATATTTATGAAATCACAGAACTCATCCTAATTCTAAACCTTGTGTAGCTAATATTGTACTTAGTAGAGTTCTTTAATTCCCTTTATGGCTATTAAAATAGTATTAATTTAGTGGGTTCAGTGTAGTTCCTCAAACTTATAGTTCTTATTTTTCTCTTTCCTAGAAATTTCCTTCCTTAAAATTATTATTATTTTAAAAAAATGAACAGAAATCTATTTTCTTTCCCTGTTACTTCCTTACCTCTTGGGAAGTGGAGGATGAAAACAAACAAAATCCTTCTAACACATATACATAGTCAAGAAAACCAAATTTCCTCATCGATCATGTCAAAACAAACATAAAAAGAAACAAACACATATATATCTCATTCTGCAATTTGAGTCCATCATTTCTCTATCAGGAGGTGAAGAGCATACTTCATCATCATTCTTTTGTAATTGTGGACAGTTATGGTACTGATGAGAATTCTTATGGTTTTGAGAGTTGTTTGTTTTAAGTGGAAATTGTTCTGTTTTGCTCATTTCATTCTTCATCAATTAAGCAAGTCTAAAGAATATTTTTGTAATAGTTTCATATTTTATTTATAATATTGATATTATATGTCATTCAGCTTCTATTTATTAGTCTTTCCATCTCTTTTAAATAATAATTTTTATTTCTTTGATATAATACATTTTTAAATTTCTTACTGCACAATTATATTTCATTAAATTCATGTGTTAAAGTTTTTTCAGCTATTATCCAGTTGATGAACATTTCCTGGTTTTCAATTTTTGCCTGTGATAGATATTTTTGTACATATAGAACATCTTTTTTTGATATCTTTGGGGCAATGTATTAGCAATAGTATATGGTTCATGCCAGTCTTCCCTCTATTGTTCATCCTCTGCCTTCCTTTATTCATTTCAGACCTTGCTGCTAAATTAATTACATTTTCTATAGTAGTGTTAAAGAGATAAGTAGTAGCATTGATTAGAAAGATTTGGAAATATAGTTCTGTAGCTATAGTATAATACTTTTAGCTTTTTGTTGCTTCCAAATTGAGGGGTGAGAGCTCATTGGAATAAGATGGGACGTATCCAGTATAATTATCAAAATCCCAGGGTTGGAAGAGAATTTGAAGGTGTTATCATTTTGTCCATTCTTTACTTATATTGAGACTTTTGTTGTAACATCCCCAGCAATTGGTCTTCCAGCCTTTTTAAAAAAAGATAAATAGTACCGAGAGGGATTCCTTAGTTAATCCTTCAACTTTTAGATAGCACCAATTATTAAGAAATTTAAAAAATTATATTGGACATTAATCTGCCTCTGCAACTTGTACATATTTCTCCTAGTTAAACCTGTTAAAGCCAGAACTAACTAAAAATCAGTCTGGTTGGCTGATTGATTAAGGAATGGGAAAAATGGACCTTGTTTCTAGAAGAAGTTTCTCCCTCAGGTAGTACCTCAATTTCTTTATTCTTTCATTTGTACTGGCACCAGATTCCTTATTAAACTTCTGGTCCTGGGAAATATGGGAAATGGGAAACCTAGAGTGGTTTTATTTAGTCTCGTCAGATATATGTATGGTTTTAGAATGCTTCCAGAGAGTACAATGGAGGAAATTTTGGAAAGTGGATTCAAGAAAGTAGAGGCAAGAACTCTTATATTTAAAAGATATTGTTCTAGTGCAATAATATGTCAACAGATTGGGGAAAGGTGGAACAAGTTTATTCCTTGTGATAAAGAGTAGAGGTAGCCCTCATATTCCTGTGTTACTTGATTACAGATTCCGTGACTAGGAATGCTATCATTAACTGGAAGAATGTAATGTGATTATGATTAAAAAAAAAGCCAAAGGGAAAGACAGGATGTCTTTCAGCAGAGGGCAACTTAGATTTGGGAATTGGTAAGAAGGAATGGTAAGGAAATGAGAGTTTCTTTATGGGTATGTTTTTATTGATAGACTTCTTCAACTTTAGAGGATTAGGGATGGAGATAAGAGATAGAGACTTTATTCTGTTCATTTGGTTAGCCTGAAAGCGTTAATAAAATTCTGAGGATAAGTGCTACAATTGAATTGATGAAACTTACCCTGACACACAAGTGTGGGTTCCATTGTCCAGCCTTTGGCCATGATATTTTTTTTTCTCTTTATGTGCCTATTAAAAGTTCAGTAATCAAGTGTTATTTGACCAAATGAGCTGTGACTTTGAACTACAAGTTCAATTTGTGGTAAGTCTGACTAATAAAATGACAGTTTCATAATCCACATTAAGCAGATTTCCTTTGGGTAGAAATACAAACATTTCTCTTTGTGACTGTTTTCAAACTCATTAGTTGAATGCTTCACCACAAGCTGTGTTCAGTCACTCATTGAATGTGGTATACAGCTAATGTACTTACTAACAGAAATAGGGTCTAAAACCATTTAATGTGACTAAATTTGCAAGTGTTCACGATATTTTGAATATTTATGAAGACCTTTATGTAACTGGCCTGGGTATACATTATGGGTAGTTTAAAATATAATTTCAAGCATATGGTGCTTTTATACCCAAATTACCAATGTGACTCTTTTGTTTAGAGATGTAGAATTCAAAATCTGTTATGTCCCTCTTTTCTTTACTGCTTTCTCTTCCTAGAAATTTATTAACATTTCAATTTTAAATTCAGTTTCAGTTCAGATAGCAAGGCTATGAATAGTATAAAGCTGGAAATTGAAAAAAAAATGCAGTTTAAATGTGAAACATTAATTTTCATTTTTAAAAGTCAGGTTTTCCCCCCTTTTAACCACTGAAGCAAACTTCCTTGAGTGTCATAATTTTGTTCTCTGAACTAAATCAATATCTAAATGATACTATTGATTTTCATTGGATGAACTAGAATCAGTATTAGACAAGATATTAGTTTTAAGGTATATCTATTTTTGAGTAAATAAAATTGATTTTGACTAGTTCAGTGTATTAGTCTCACCAACTATTGTGGATTGTTGTGTGATCAGGCCAGTTGATTAATCTGTAATTGGTCATTCATGTATCTCAAAAGCCTGCTCAATGTAAAAAAGTTATGGTAAAATCACTTTATGTACATAGATGTACTTTAGATTTCTTCATATAATCGCTCTCATTTCTGGTGTTGTTAGAAAGTGAATAAAGAAAACTTGAAGTGTTAGGAAAAAATCTTCATAGATGGGTATAGATTTATTTCTAATGTGGCTTCAAATAAATAATTTCTATCACCTAAGTTAATAAAATTTTATAAAATATTCTAATACTGTCTCTGTGACAGCATTCAGTTTTTAAAAATTACATTGAATCTTTATTATTTGGTTTATATTAGTTTATAAAAGAATTCTTTTGTTAAAAGGTACCTTAGCAAATATCATATGATAATGAAAGACCTAGAACAGCTTGCATAATGAAACTAGATGGCAGAAAGGATGGAGAATTACGTCAATTTCCTCAAGATTGCATTGATTTTCTCAGCAAAATATATATAACTGGAATTAATAAACAGAAAATGTCATGGAAGTTCCTCACTTGAAGGGAAAAAAGTATTTGCTGACTTAAAGGAAGAGTTCCCCTCTATAGATATTTTTGAAGTTAATAGATTAAATTTATTTTGACACTTACTTGTATCAGTCTCTAGCCCATGGCTATGATCTGATAACTTTTGATCTGGATATCTAAAATCATCCTCTAAAATGATTATAGATTATGATTATCCATAATTAGGAGTTTGTTTTTTGTTTTTAACAAAGTATAGTTTGGCTAAAGAAATGAGTATGTTAAGGTGACAGTTTATTGCTGGGTTAAATATTTTGATTACCTTTTGAAATACAAATTAGACAGAATGTATATAAGAAAGATTAAAACTAACATAAGAGAACATAATGATACTTCGATAATCCTTTTTTATGTGAATTAACAGGTTCCTACCTGATTTTTTTTTTTCATTTCAAAATTTAAAATTCTAAAACTCAGTCGAGGAGGGAAAATGAGTTTAGCAGTGTCTCCAATAGAGGTAATTTAAGACCTGCAATATCTTCCAAACTTTTTTTTCCCAGTCATTTGCATGTATGTCTTAAAATTTTTTATTGTACCTAACCATCTAATTCAATATACTAACATGTAATAGTAGTAATAGTATTTAGTAGTAGTAGTTGCTAGCATTTATATAGCACTTAAGGTTTGCAAAGTTAGTGAGGATTTGTCTTTTTTTTTTTTTTTTTTTTACTACCAGGAAATATTTTTCACCTTTTCTCCATTTTTATTTGTATATATGTATAGCAATGTACGCGTTATTTATATGAAGAATTATAGTTCTTTGAATCATGGATTCATAATACTTTGAGTCCTTTGGGGGGAAAAAAGTTTATAATCTTTGGCCATTTAATCCTTTTGAGATAGACTGAGAGTGCTGTTTAAGTGTACTGTATAGCCTTACGGAGAGATGGAAATTTAAGAGCAAAATACTCTGTTTTATGCCAGCAGTGAAATTTTTATCACATCAAGTACCTTAATGCCCATTTCTTGGACTTGTCCTGTAAGTAGTTTGGAGTATGACTTAAAAAGTGACATATAGAAGCAACTAAGTGGCAGAATAGATAGAGCCTGCGCCGAAGGTCAAATACAGCCTTAGGCATTTATTAGTTGTGTGAGCCTGGGTTTACTACTTCGCTTCTCTTTGCCTCATTTTCCTTATCTTAAAAAATGTGGATAATAACACCTGCCTCTCAGGGTTATCAGGATCAAATAAAATTTATAATGTGCTTAGCACAATGCTTGAATATGCTATATAAATATTACCGATAGTAATAAAATTATTATTAAATTTGGTTAAAATTAATATAGTTCAGTTTTTTCTTGGTCATTTACTTTGGCTATTGATAAAAGTGTGCTAGTAAATGCTTAACAATGGGCACTTTGGTAGTGGTGGTGGGATACTACTTTTAAGTCTAATCTGAAATCTGCTAATTTCTGAGGTGTTAATGCTCACACTGAAAATTTAAAATTCTGAGCTGAGTTTGAGCTGGCTCCATTAGACTTCTGACAATTGATGTCTTTGCCTTAATTAGCATTTACTTATTTGATATCTTCAGTGCTAGATATGTAGTAGATAGAAGGCATAATAGATAGAACATTGAATACTGAGGCAGGAAGATCTGAGTTTAAATTCTACTTCAGATACATTTAGACCAAATCATTTAACTTCTGTCTGCCTCACTTTTCTGATCTGTAAAATGGAGAGAATAAATAGCACCTATTTTTCAGGGTTTTTGTGAAGATAAAATGAGATATTTGTAAAGTGCTTGCAAAATTTGAAGTAATATGTAAATGCTATTTATGGTTTTTATTTTTGTTAGTTACTTTATAGGCTTTTATTTTAGTCCACATGATTGAACTAATTTTCAATCCGTTGCTTTGTAGAATCATCCTTTTTTCCCCAAGAATCCTAGAAGCTTGCTTGAAATGTTACATTCTAGTAGAATACAGCTCCTTCAATGTATAGTCATCATAGGGCAGCTAGGTGGTGCAGTGAATAGAGCACTAGGCTTGCAGTCAGGAAAACATCTTGCTTTGTTCAAATCCAGCTTTTAGACATTTATTACTTATGTGACTCTGGGCAAGTGTCTTTCTTAACCCTGTTTGCCTCATTTGCTCATCTATAAAGTGAACTAGAGAAGGAAATGGCAAACCACTCCAATATCTTCACTAAGAAAACCCAAAATGGGGTCACCAAGAGGTAGACATGGCTGGAATAACTGAACAATAACATAGACATCACATAGCTCAGTACCTGACAAAAAGACATTGGCATTTTTCTATTGTAAGATGTAAGACGCAGTGTGATGGAGTGGAGAAAGTGCCTCAGCTTCCTTATTACTCACATAATCCTGAGCAAGTCCTTTAACCTCACTGTACCTTAATTTCTTCAACTACAGAATGAGGAGATTGGACTAGGTGACCTTGCTTCTAGTTCTCACTCTTAAGTTTTTATGATTCTAAATAGAAGCTATAACTGTTTGGCTTTAAGAGCTTGTATAGGGAGAAGACCAAAGGCATACCTGGGAGAGTTCCTAATAATTAAAGTAACCAATAACTAATGTAAATATAACCAATAATTAAAATATAACCATTTAGCATATGCAAAATAAATGCTAATTGACTATATGATTGCTGGGGATTTATCGAATAAAGAAATGTCTTTAGCAGAAGGAATTAATTAGAAATGCTTAATGGTAGGTGCTTAATAAATATTTGTTTATTTGCCTTCATAGAGATAAGGTTTCCCACCTACATCTCTAAATTTATCATACTTTTTTTTTTGTTTCTTGCTTCTAGTAGTCTAAGACTCCTGCTATTCAGTCACACTTGATGGCAATGAGAAAAGTAGGCTTGTTTTCTACGATGATTTTTCCCCCTATGGTGGCTGTAGACACTGGCCTTGAAGCAGGTCTGGTGGTTTGGGAGGCACTGCTATTCCCAGAGCTTTTGAGGTTAGGATCCTGGGCTGTTTCCACAAGCTTCTGAAGGGAGATGCTGGCTAAGGTTTTAGATAGCACATACTGCTTCCTATCTCTTCCTCATTGGTACCTTGCTGAATTTAAGAGCATTGGAAATATCCTTAATACCAGCTCAGTACTGTCAGAATGAAGAAGCAACCTTTATGTAGATGTATTCTGGCAACTATTCCTGCAGATGCTACATCCACAACTGTTGAAGATCCAGTTCTTGCCACCAAAGATCTTGGCAATGATAAGTGATTCATCATCAGAAACTTAAGGCTGAAATCTTCCATATGTATTGTTTCCCAGTTATGATGTGAAGTCTTTGACTACTTCAACTTTTCTCTTTGTATCCTCAGTACTTAGCATAGTGATTTACACTAATAAAAACTTATATGGTTTTATTCATACATGTTTCTGACTCTAACAAGCACTTTATGTAAATAGTTAATGGATAGGGTGTATAGAGTATTGAATTTGGAATCAGGAAAACCTGTATTCAAGTCTGTTTCTTGACATATATTAGCTCTGTGATCATGTAACCTCTGTGAAGATTAGTTAACTCTGTAGGACTAAAAGTCCTGGCCATATTTTTAAGAGAAGATGGTGGAAGGGATTTCTATACCACAGGAATCACTGATTCTTAAAATAATGAGTTATAAATGTAAAAAATCTTTCTGCTTTTGAACAATTGTAATTGTACTTTTTTTTTTTTTTTTTTTACTTAAGAGAAATTTCTTTGGAATAACTTGTAGTATCCTCTTTCAAATTTCCCCTGTTAACTGTCATAAGGGATTTTGTTCCATGTTGCTGTTTGTTAGCGTATCCAAGTAGAGAGGCCAGAGATCTAAAATAGATGATGGGTTTTGTGGTATGAATGGAAACGTCATGGATTGCTGTACTCATAACTTAACTATGCAGAATTGCATCAGCTGTTTTTTTACTCATTCATAAGTCAAAACTATTTCAACTTTTATGCCACTGCCATTTAAAAAAAGTGAGCTCACCTAATTTCATTTTAGTAATTTATGAAGGTACATGTCAAATATACTGTGCCATATTTTTATTTTACACATGTTGATTTCATTTAATTACTATTAGGCATAATGCTGAATCTTCTTTAATCATATTCTTCATTTTATCTAGACATGTTAGCTTTTCATCAAAAGAGATATGATGAGTTCAATTTATAATCCACTCTAGTGATTTCTGCCTTTCTCCTACCATGTGATCAATTAAGAAAAATTATGGGGTTATGCTAATTTTTTGTACTACTTCCAAAATTAACGGTGTTATATGTCTATTTTTTAAAATATCCCAGAAACTTGCCACTTAGATCTCAAAGTTGTTCTTTTACGCACTTTATTTGAAAGGAATTACACTTTGTACATCCTAATCCACACAATCAGAAAATGTAAGGATTTGGAATTCTTTCTTCATTGTCCTCTGTGACACAAGGTTTCATTATTCTGGGTATGGGTTAAATGTAGTACTTGGTAAAGGGGAATATTAATCTGGGGTTATAGGATTTAGCTCATTTTCACAGTAACAACTCACATTTGTATATTACTTTATACATGTTACCTTATCTAAGCTTCCTAGCAGCCCTGGTCATGGTTCCAGAGGACAGAACTCTTGATGTTGAATCAGAACACTTGGGTTGTTGAATATAGGGAGGAACATATCTTGCCTATATGTGAGTCTTTCAAGAAGTCACTGGTGACTTTTTTGAGCCTCAGTTTCCTTATATACAAAATGAGGAAGTGGGAGTAAAATGGTTTGTGAGGTCTCTTAGAACTCTGATTCTCTTTAAAGATCTTATATTCAAGTAGGTGAAGAACACACATATCAGGGAGAGGCTGCCAAGGCAGGGGAAGATGGGGAATATTTTTGGTTTGGGAAGGCCCAGGGATGGTGAATGGAGGCATAGTTGCTGATTGACATGGCCTTTTTAGTAATAATGACAGTATAGCTTCCAGATTTGTAAAGCTAATGAGGTGGGAAGATGCACTGGCAAGGTAGATGGCAAGAGTCACTAGGATGGAATATGAAGCTTGGCTGGGACTGACTCGGCCTAGGGAACCTTGAGGCACAATCACCAATGTGGACTTTGAGGACTCTAGGGCTGAAATTTAAGAACAGATAAAGTTCTGACCCACAGGCTAAGGTCTCTCGAACAGCTCTTAGTTAAATGGTAAGAACATAGTTGGAGAAGGAAGTGAAGTATGACTGGAGCTGGGCCATTTCATATACTCACCAATTAGGATAGTTTGGTGGATTTAATCAAGAGATCTGGAATTAGTCTTGATTGAACCTAGCAGTTACTAGCTGTTTGTGACATTGAATAGGTCACTTTTTATTTCTGATCCTTGGGTATTTCTATAAAATGAAGATAAAGCACTTTATAATGTACTTGCACTGCCTATTAAGGGATAATAGATTCAAAGTAATGGCAGCAAGAGTGGAAAAGGGGGATGGGAAGGCAATCAATCCACAAGAATTAATGAAATGCCAATGATGTGCTAAACTTTGGGTATTAATAGAAAAATATGAAATTGTACCTGTTCTTAAGGATATTTGGGAGGGGGTAATTGGGGTTAAGTGACTTACTCAGGGGGACAGAGCTACTAAGGGTCTAAGGCTGGATTTGAACTCAAGTCCTCTTGATTCCAGGGCTAGTGCTGTTTCCAGTGTGCTACCCAGCTGCCCCACTATCATTCTTTTTGAGGAAAACAATGCATGCATATTAGTAGATATAAAACAAGTGCTACAAAATGGATTAGAAAAGAGAGTTTTTAGGAGCCAGGGGGATCAGGAAGGGTCTTTTATAGAAAGGGATATTATGCTGAGCTTTTGGAAGAGAGCTCAAAATAGTTGGGAGAGATTGTGCAAGTAGAATTTTAAAAAATTGTTAAACCAATTCAGTATGGAAGATGAGGAAGAGTTGAAGATAATGTCACTGTTTTGAGTATGAGTAATTTGTTAAGTGGTGGTGCTGAAATAGGGAAGATTAAAAGAGGAGTAAGCATTTTGTTTTGTTTTTTAAGGCCATAAGCTCTGTTTTGGATAATAAGAATGTATTTGAGGCTTTAGTAGGATACTCAAATAGGATATGTAATAGGTAATTAGAAATACAGCCACCAAAAAAAAAAAAAAAAGTTGGGGATTAGAGAAAAATAATCTCAGAATCATCCCTGTGGACATAATGGTTGAAACTGTGGGAGTGGATGCTATTGTCCAAGGAAAGAGAAAAAGACTGAACATAAAGAATATTTCATTTAAATCAAATTGAGATCTTCTTTTTTAGTTGCTAATGAAATTTGAAAGTACCTTCTTTGATATACTAAAAGCTGACTTAGTATATAAAGATTTTCAGAGTGCTTCAGATACATTATTTCAGGTTATTAGTCATTCACTTAACATTTATTATGCACCAACTATGTATCAGAAACTATATTAGGTTCTGAGGATATAAAGAAAGCTTACAATCACAGTCTGCTTCTAGCTCACAGTTTGATAAGGAGAGGCACCATACAAACAATAATGTACAAATAAGTTATATGCAGGAATTAAGGATAGGCTCAGGGGAAAGACAGTAGGTTTGGGGAAGACTAGGAAAGACTTCTTTTTTATTATTATTACAGCTTTTTTTTTTTTTTTTTTAACAAAACATATGCATGGGCAATTTTTCAACATTGACTTTCTTCCTCTAGATGGCAGGTAGTCCAATACATGTTAAATATATTAAAGTATATGTTAAGTTCAATATATATGCATATTTATACACAAGAAAAATTGGATTTAGAAATAAGGTGAAAATAACCTGAGAAGGAAAACAAAAATGTAAGTGGACAGTAACACAAGGAGTGGAAATGCTATGATGTGGTCTACATTCATTTAGGAAAGACTTCTCACAAGAAGGTATGATTTTGGGAGAGATTTGAAGGAAATCAGGGAAGTTTACTGGATAAGGAGGGAGAAAACTCCAAGCACTGGGGACAGTCAGTGAAAACACTCAAATCTGGGTAGATGTTATATGAGAGGAGACCAGTGTCAGTACCTTAAAGAATAAATACATGTCAAGGTGCCAGAAGACTGCAACTATAGGGTCAGGTCATCTAGAGTTTTGAAAGCCAAACAAAGGATTTTATATTTAATCCTGGCATTAATAGGGAACCACTGAAGGTAATTGAATAGATGATGATATGGTCTGACCTAGATTTTAGGAGATCAGTTTGATAGTTGTGGTGGTTAATTAATAATAACTGAGGAAATAATCCAAGCAAGTAATTTCAGTCATTTTATTTTTTACCGCCTGGACTGGGAGGAGAGACTTGAGTCAGAGAGACCAGTCAGCAGACTCTTGAAGTGACTAGGTATGAAGTAATAAGGGCTGCCAGGAGGTAGTATCTGAAAACAGGTGATATATACACATTAGTAGTCATAATGACTTATTAGATAGGGTGAATGAGAATTAGCAGTTCAGGAGGTACCTAGGTTTTGTGCTCCAGTGACTAGGAGGATGGCAATGGTAAATCTTTGAGGTAAGTACTCTTCCCCAGTTACAGATGAGGAAAAGATGTGACTTAAAGTCATAGAGCTAGGAATTACCAGAGATAGGACCAAATATGGATCTTTATGTTTCCAAGTAAATGCAGACTGTCATTATAGATGTATCTTTTTTATAATTCATATATGGAGTTCACTTTTAAAAAGAAAGCTACTCAGCTCTTTTTTGTGGCAGTAAAGAAATGGAAAATTGAGTTTTTGACCATCAATTGGCTGAATAAGTTGTGGTATATGAAGGTAATAAAATATTATTGTTCCATAAAAAATGATGAACAAGCTGATTTTAGAAAGGTCTGGAAAGATTTACATGAACTGATGCTGAGTGAAATAAGCCAAACAAGTAATACATTGTATGCAGTAACAGCAAGACTGTGTGATGATCAACTGTGAAAAACTTGGTTCTTTTCAGTAATTCAGGGATTGAAGGCAATAAACTTTGGATAGAAAATGCCATCTGCATCCAGAAAGAGAACTATGGAGTTGAATGGAAATCAACACATGCTATGTTCACTTCTTTTGTTTTGTTTTGTTTTTTTCTCTCCTGTGCTTTTTTCTTTTTGTTCCTATTTTTCTCTCTCAACATATGATTCATAAAGAAATATGTATTAAAAAGTTAATATACATGTCTGTCTAACTAGAAAAAATAGATTTAAAAATAAAAAGATAGCTACTTCCAGGCATGGTGGCACAGATCTTTAGTCCTTACTACTGGAAAGGCTGCAGTCTGTGGATCATTTAAACCTGTTGTTGTTGTTTGATTGCATTTTATTTTCTTTCTCATTTTTTTCCTTTTTTGATTTGATTTTTCTTGTTCAGCATGATAATTATATAAATATACTATATATGTAGCATTTAACATAAATATTTTTAACATGTTTAAATTTTTTTCCACTCATGACCCCTTTTCACCCAAGAAATTTTTACACGACCCCATGTACATAGATATATAAAATAGGTATACAAATCTAATATTTATTGATAGTAACTCATAATTTTATGACCTTCACATTCAGTTACATAATTCTATAAGGAGTTGCAACCTAGTGAGAATCTTTGGTCTATACCAAGGTATTTATCTTAAGCAACTAGAAATTTATTTTTAATTGTATATAAATTGGTTATGGGAAATATGCTTAAAACAAATTTTCCCCCCCCTGAGGCTGGGGTTAAGTGACTTGCCTAGGGTCACACAGCTAGGAAGTGTTAAGTGTCTGAGACCAGATTTGAATTCGGGTCCTCCTGAATTCAGGGCTGGTGCTCTATCCACTGCGCAACCTAGCTGTCCCCCTAAAACAAAAATTAAATAAGCTTTGATTCTAATTAGTTTAGAAACAATGTACTTTTTTCCCTCTCTTCAATGCTCTTTTCCTTGATCCCCACCACTCTCATTTTTAAAAAGTATTTTGTTTATTTCACCAGTTTTCTTGCATTTACTTCTCATTGTACAAGATATTGCTGGTCATTTTTTTTCAGTGGTGTCTGATTCCTCATGATCTCATTCAGGTTTTTTTTTTTTTTTTTTTTTTTTTTTTTTTTTTTTTTGGCACAGGTACTGGTCTGCCATTTCTCTCTCTAGCTTATTTGACAGATGACAAAACTGAGACAAACAGGATTAAGTCATTTGTCCAGAGTAATATACTAAGTATCTGAGGCCAGATTTGAATTCAGCAAGATGAGTTTTCTTGACTCCAGTCCTGGCACTGTATCCACTGCGCCACTTAGGAGCTCCTTGCATTTTTTCTCTTTTCAAATGATTTTTTTAATTTAAAAAGAAGAATGCTAGATTATCACTTCATCTCACTGTATCAGTACCTAGATGTTATTACTATTATGTTTAATGTGTATTAAATGATACTATATCTCTATAAAATCTTTTTCTTCAAAAATTTTTTAACAAAAAATCTTAAATTTTACACCCCAGTTTTTAAAATACAAAAACCCTTTTATTTATAACATAGTGGGGTTTTTAATAATCAATTTACAAACTACCAGATTTATAATTCATCATTGATTTGTGTTCTCTAATCTTTTAGTCTGGTAATTTAGCAGTATTTGTCAGGAGTTAATTTTACTGTAATATCATCATGCTGCCTTTTGATTTTATTTTGATCTTAATCGAGAATTTAATTCACTTTGCTAACTATTTTTTATTGGGTTAAAAAAACCTACTTATCAAGAAACCTGAATTTAAGATTTATCTACCCACATATTTTTCAACTTTTGGAAAGCCTTTCATTTAATGAAAAATATTTAATTGATTTTTTCTCAGATATTTAGAAGCGTTGAATTAGATCTGTGGTTCTCAACCGGTAGGCTAAGGACTCCAGGGAGGCTGGGGAATTATTAGAAAGAATGCTTGAATCCATATGTGCATGAAACATTGTCATTTTGATCTTTATTTAGTTCCAACAAAATATGCATATTAAATAATGAATTTTATATTGACAGTTTTTTATTATTGATGCTTCATTCAGGTTCCATAAGAAACATTTCCCCTATTGGCTTTTCAGAATGAAATATGACCTTTTTTCTTTTGCTGTTTTGATTAATAAAATATAACTTCATTTAACAGCATTACCAGATTAATACTAGCTCTTTGTCATTATGTGTTTTTGCAATGAACAGATACTAATGGTGTGACTTCTACCATGTGGAAGCCTGTTGTTTTTTGACATTAAGAAGCATCCTTCATACTTGAAAAGTTTGAGAGCCACTGCAGTTGGAAGGTCATTAAGTTCCCTCCCTGCTTTGAAAATCCTGTGGTTCCTGAGTGAGTTACTTGAATGTAACTTTTTATTTGCTGAAACAATTTATGGGTTGAGATTGAGTCTGTCTTTGTTGCTCTAGTTATAAATGCAACCACTGCTGATGGGCTTGATTCCAGTATTCATCATTTTGGGAACTTTGACCTGCTAGATTTCTGATTTGGTTTGGTTTACCCCTGCTTAAGCAAGAACCTAATGGTCCCTTATTCCTGGGGAACTTGTGACTTACATTATGTGGACTCCTGATAGGTTGAGCCTCTTGTAATTCAGAACTTCCAAACTCAAATTATTGAGTATCTGGGATTATAAATTTGCACCACTAGGCCCAGTTGAATTTAAAAATTTAAAATCCATTGTAATGCAGTTTAGTGGTGATAGTATGGTATCATTAAGTCTATGGACTGTGAATTGATCTTTAACTAAGCATCTGCAACTACAAACAGCTGCTGTGCTCTGAAAGTTGAGAGGGAAAAAAGTGTGGCATCCAGAAATAGTTGGGGATTATGAGTCTTGAAGGGTGTGTAATCCCATATCCTTTTTTAAAAATGTGAATTTTTGTTCTTTGGCTAGTCTCTATATAGAAAGACTACAAATACCCTTATAAAATACATTTTAAAAGCCTATTGAAAAGTAATGTGGTCCTATAGAAAGAGAAGAATGCTAGGTGTGGAATCTGGAATTCTATTTTTGACCCTTACTAATTGTGGTTGGCAAAATTTCACTAATTCTTTGCTTCCTCATCTGTAAAATTAGGGTTACCTTATTTTATGCCTTATTACCTTATTTTGAGACAGTATCATAGAAACCTCAAATTGCTAAGTTAATGCAAGGGATTGTACTATTATTGTTTTTTATTTGATTTTATTGTTGCATAAAGATCCATCTCTTGAGGACTTAGAAGATCTTGTTTTCCTTTAATCTAGTTTTGACTTAATACTCATGAATATAAAGTGGCTGTCACTCAGGGGGACTGAGCTACTTGTGTATTCTGGATGGCTCGGAGCCCTCAGCTTTTTCCAGAAAGTGGAAAAAAACCCAGCTAGACTAGCAGTAGCTATGGTAGATCATGTCCATATCATTGCACAATTAGAACCTTCTTTTCTATTGCATATCTTTTTCTGTACAAGTGAAGTTCTGGATAGGATGTACATGAGGAACCCAGTGAAAGTGGTCCCTGAGAAGATTAGGAGCTAGATATAAGGTTACATTTTTGTGACCCTTATTCTTATACTTTTGCTACAAAACCTCTTTTGACTCCCTCCACGACCCCTCCCCCCAACTATTGAAATGATTAAAGAAAGACATCAGTGCCATGTTGTAGTGACTCTGACTGATAGATATTTTTCACTTGCACTTGAAACTGTGGTTGAAATGAGGTTGCAAGAGACACAGTTAGGAAAGTGTCCCAGAACTTCTTGGTTACATTTACCTTTTAATTTTGAAATAAATATCCTTCGGTCTAGTATCTGATTACCCTGACCACAAGGAGTACTACCTTTCCATTATTAGAATTGTAATTTTCTAATCTAATTGGACTCTCAGAATTATCCTGTCAAGTAGGTTCTAGGATTATTATTCTGTTAAGTTTTTTGATTTTGCTTCTTTTGAGAAGGTTCTAACAATTCATGATAAACAACTCTCAAAGAATACTGAAGTGATTCTTTGTTCCCTATCATCAAGCAGTGGTGTTAAGAAAATATTGAAGTGAATTCCTTAAAAAATTTTAAAGCTTTTTATAAGGACATATGTAATTTTTATTATAAAACAACATTTAAAAACTTGTGTAACTGCAGTACATATTTCTTCCTCCTGACTCATTTAAAATTCTGAAACATTTTAAATTACAGTCCAGATTTTGTTAACTTGTTTTCAGTCTTATCAGAAAACTATGCTTTTTAAAAATTATGTTATTTTATACTTTATTGGGTCTATGATCTCATTGATAAGAATTACTCCCTCCAGTGATGTCGATCATTAGCCGTCCATTCCTTTTAATCTTGTGTTATTCTTGTCTATATACTCTCACAAATCCTCCATGGGGATAGTGCTGGATATACTACCCAACATAGTGGAAATCTTACTCCTAGGCCTTTTTAAATGACTTGCAACAGTCTGTCTATCTGTTATATCCCATTCTCATTATATGACTGGTTCACCTTCTTTTATAATTATGCTTCTTCTCTTAAAATATTATTAGTGATTTTAGTTTTCTTTTAGAGCAATTTCCCCCTGAGAGAATTCACCTCTATTTTATAATTGAATATAATCATAAAATGTCATAATTTTAAAAATTTTCTGCCTTTTATTTTTAAAATAATAGCTTTTAATTTTCAGCATACATGCAAAGATAGTTTTCAACCTCCACCCTTGCAAAAGCTTGTGTTCCAAATTTTTCTCCTTCCTTCCTTCCTTCCTCTTCTCCTAGACAGCAAGTAACCCAGTGTAGGTTAAGCATTTGCAATTCTTCTAAACATATTTTCACATTTATCATGCTGCACAAGAAAAAAACAAGCAAACAACAACATTCACATTCAGTCCCCATAGTCCTCTTGGTTACAAGGGCTCTCTCCCTGGCAAGCCTACTAGAGTTGGCCTGAATCACCTAATTGTTGAAAAGACACATATTAGGTGCTTTTTAAGCATTTATTGATTGATAGTATTCAGAGTAAATGTAGAGTAAAAGTAAATGGAGCATAGGTAAAAAACAACTAATCTACTTTGCCATGTTTCTGACGTCTACTTTGCTCTAAATAAATGTGTTGACTTCATGTAGAAAAAGGTTTGACTCTTCACATTTTGCTGCATTGTGAATTTTTTGGTGGTGTTATTGTTGGAGCAAAGATCAAGAAATTTGGTGGTGTTTATTAGTTGAGGTAATGCGAACAAATTATAAGTTCTATTATTGTGCTATAAAGAATAATAAAAGATATGACTTTAGAGAAACCTTAGAACACTTGAATGAAATGATACAGAATAAAATGAGCAGAACTAGATCAGAAGTTACATCTAGAGAACGAAGCAAGTATCATTAAATAAAAAATAGTTATGTGCTAAAATTAACTATATGATGTTAATTATTAAGAAAAACAGTGATAGTGTAACTGGAATAAGTTAGTTAGTTCTTGGAAGAATTGGGATTTGAAGAGTAGATATGAATTTTGAGAAGTGATTTTTAAGGTGTAGAGATGAAAGTTAACCCCAAATTGGGCTTTTTATATGATTTTGACTTAAGTTCAAATGATATAATGTGTGTAAAATACTTGATAAATTGTAAACCTTTACAAATATAAGCTGTCATCTTATATTGGATTTAGTTATTAAAGGAAAAACTGGGTTGAACAGATTCCATATTATAAGAAATTCAACCTTAGAAGAATTAGTTAGTTTAACTTTTACAGAAATATCTTTATGACATCTTAAAATAGGTTGTCTATTCTGTCTTTTCTGAAAGATTTTTTTTTAAACTGGGGTAAAACCCATTATTTGTTAAGGCATTCCTTTTTTTTTTTGCTCTAGTTATTAGTATATATATATATATTTATTATTATTATTATTATATCAAACCTAAACCTGCCTTTCTGTTTGCTCATTAGAACTTTGTTTCCTGGGGTCAGGTAGAATAAATGCAGTCCTTCCAGCCTTGTAAGATAGTTCTCAGCTGTGAAGACTGCATTGTGGTCACTCATTTTGACGCAGTAGGGTGACTCAGTGGGTAGAGGGCCAAAGCTGAAGTTAGGAAGATAAGAATTCAAATCCAACCTCAGTTACTAGTAGCTGTATGATCTTGGGCAAATCATACAATCTTTGCCATAATTCACAGGAGAGAAGGAAATGGCGAATCACTCCAGTGTCTTTGCCAAGAAAACTCCAGATGAAGTCATGAAGAATTAGATGTAAATGAACAACCACAAAAATCTAAATACACGTTCACCATTTTATGGTGTATATTGTCTTATTGAATTTAGTGGAAAGTCATGAAAGAAGTCATGGATTTGGTATCAGATGTCTTGAATTTGAAGTCTAGCTCTATTGCTTTATGATATAAAATTTAGGGATATTTATTTAGTCTCAGTGAGCCTCAATTTTCTTACTTGAAAAATGGGGGAAATAATCTATTCTGAAACTTACCCAATTATTACCTAATTATCTAATGGGGTTATTGTGAAGAGCAAAGAAGGGGAATTATGTAAAATACTTTATTAACTCTACAGCTTTTGAGATATGATCTGCTACTATCTTCTAAGAGAATGTACATTTCTCTTAGTTGAAGAGGATACATATTTAGGATGTTAATTCAACAAGAATATATTCTTTGTAGAAAACATTGATTAATCAACATCTTTAAATGTAATTTTAAAAGGTATTTAAATCATAGTTGAAATTGAATTGATTTAAAATAAATCCAGTCTAATGCTAATTGAGGGAAACTGTGGCTTCACTAATCCAAAATAGCCCATAATCTAAAAGTCATTTATATTTGGTCTTGGAATACATTATCTGCTTTTCCTTGAGTAGATTTACCTTCTGAATTATCTTTGACGTAGTCAGTGGGGTGAGTTATGCAGTAAGGAGAAGACAACCCAGGATTTAAAATTGACCATGTGTAATCTGCATTTGGATTATAGTGCTGTTTGATGGTATTGAGGATCATTGTGAAAATTGAATGAGGTTTTTTTCTTTCTTTTTTTTCTTTTTTTTTGCAAGTGCTTTGAATAATATGAAGTGTTAGGCAAAGCAAGGTATTAATTTGTCCATATAGAAGTTACTGAGGAAATAAGAAACTCATCAGATTTAAGGGTTCAAGATTCTTGATATTATATGTATGTTTTCAGTTTTTCAACTGTTACATGATTTGTTCTACTATCCATTCCACTGCACCTTGATTCCTCTTAACATTCCTTGTTAGTCTTTTAAAGCACTTACAAATGTGCTAGTATCTAATTGAGGGGTTCCCTGATATTATCAGAAGTGAGAATATCAAAGTAAAGAGAGCTTTGGAGAAAGAATGAACTCTTATCTGAAATATTTTGTGTTAGAAATAAATTCTTACAGATATATCTATTGTTGATGATCTCTTTTTTGGTTTGCCTTTTTGAAAATGTAGAAAGCCTGTACTTTGGTTTTAATTTGAGTTCATCGTGACCTGGGATTGTATGCTGTAGTTTAATGGAGATAATATTATAAACATGTATATCATAGGTGATACTTTTCAGAGTATGTAGTTTGAAGAACTAAGCCTCTCTGCATTGTTTGAGTTTTGCTCAGTGACTAAAATGGTATAAAATTAAAATAAAAAAGTAAAATTGCACGTTTTGTAGTTTTATTAACTTTTCTTTATACTTGCTCTGTGGCATCATCCACTCTCATGCATTCAACCATTATTATTGTTTTTAATATATAATTGTTTTGCAATTACATGTAAAAGCAATTTTTAACATTTGTCTTTAAAATTTTTGAGTTTTAAACTCCTATCCTCTCATCCCTTCCTTTTCATTGAGAAGACAGGTAATTTGGTTTAGGCTATAAGGCTATACATGTGCAATCATGCAAAACATTTCCATTGTGAAAGAAAATAAAGGCCTCCCTTAAAGAAACTCCAAGAAAAATTAAAGTTTTGAAAGTTTGCTGTGATCTGCAGATTCCATCAGTTCTTTCTCTGGAGGTGGATAACATTTTTCATCTTAAATCTTTCACAGTTATGCTAGATTGTTGTATTGTTGAGAATAGATGTCATAGACATTTGATCATAGTATACTATTGTTACTGTCTACACTGTTGTCCTAATTCTGCTTACTTTGTATCAGTTCATGTAAGTCTTTCCAAGTTTTTCCTGAAAACTACTTGCTCATAATTTCTTATTATGAGATAACATCCACAATCATATCTTATAACTTGTTCAGTTATTCTTCCATTGAAAGGCATCCTCTCAATTTCCAGTTCTTTGCCACCATAAAAAAGCTATTATAAATATTTTTGTACATATAGATCCTTTTCCTTTTTAAAAAAATCTCTTTGGGATACTAACCTAGTAGAGGGTATTAAAGCTTACACAATTTGGTTGCCCCTCAGACATAGTTGCAGATTGATTTCCAGAATGGTTGGGACAGTTTACAATTCAACCAATAATGTTTTAGTGTTCCAGTTTTCCCACATCTTCAACATTTATCATTTTCTTTTTCTTTCATATTAGGATAGGCATAAGATGATACTTCATAGTTGTTTTAATTTGTATTTTTCTAATCAATAGTGATTTAGAGTATTTTTTTATGACTACAGATAGCTTTGATTTTTTTTTTAATTTGAAAACTGCCTGTTCCTATTCTTTGACCACTAATCCACTGTAGAATTTGACTCTATTATATATTTGAGAAATGAGGCCATTATCAAAGAAACTTGCTGTAAAATTATTTTCACAGCTATAATTACTGTGTGTCACCAATTTGTATGGTCAGGTCTTATTGTTGTTGTTTGATCATTTTTTTTAGCCTATTTCTTGACTTTTAACTTTATGTTAAAGTTGGGCTTTGCTCCTGGAATGAAGGAGCACAGTCACAAGCTTCAGGTTTTTTATGCTTCTCTCTCTCTTTTTAAATTTTTATTATTATTATAGATTTTTATTTACAAAACATATGCATGGGTAATTTTTCAACACTGACTCTTTTAAAATCTTCTGTTCCAATTTTTCCCCTCTTTCCCCTTCCCCCCTCCCCTAGATAGCAGGTAAACCAATACATGTTAAATAAAATATGTGTATACAGATTTATACAGTTATCTTGCTGTGCAAGAAAAATCAGATCTAGAAAGAAAGAGAAAAACCTGAGAAGTAAAACAAAAATGCAAGCAAATAATAACAGAAAGAGCAGAAATGCTATGTTGTGGTCAACACTCATTTCCGATAGTTCTCTCTCTGGGTTTAGCTGACTCTCTTCATCACTGAACAATTGGAACTGGTTTGAATCCTCTCATTGTTGAAGAGAGCCACCTCTATCATCAAATAATTTTGTTTTTTCCATGTAAAATGAATGATCTCCTGGTTCTGCTCATTTCACTTAGTATCAATTCATGTAAGTCTCTCCAAGCCTCTCTGAAATCATCCTGCTGGTTGTTTCTTATAGAACAATAGTATTCCATAACATTCATATACCATATTTTGTTTAACTATTCTCCAATTGATGGACATCCATTCAGTTTCCAGCTTTTAGCCACTATAAAAAGAGCTGCCACAAATATTTTCACATGTGGGTCCTTTTCCCTCCTTTAAAATCTCTTTGGGATATAAGTCCAGTAAATGCACTGCTGGATCAAAGGGTAAGCACAGTTTGATAACTTTTTGAGCATAGTTACAGATTGCTCTCCAGAATGGTTGGATTCATTCACAATTCCACCACCAATGTATCAGTGTCCCAGTTTTCCTACATACTTTCCAACATTCGTCATTATCTTTTCCTGCCATCTTATATGCTTCTCTTTTTAGAACTAGTTCTCCTGATCTATGTTTTCATTTTTTCCAAAGCAATGTGATTTAAGGAGAGGTGTGGTCACTACTTTCCTAATCTATGCTTTGAACTCTATGTGCCATCACAAGCCTTGGAATTGTAAACAGAGATCCTACTTCTCTGCTGCCATATCTTATAGCATGCTAAAGTTTCTCATTGCCCTGAAACTGATCCACTATCTCTCATGAGCAATGCAACATAGTCTTGCGCCCAGTGCAAGACCAGATGTTGGACCCTCTTTCCTTCTGTGACCTGAGAATTTTGGAAACCACTGTTGCTGATTCAATTATCCCCAAGGCGTGCTCTTGGCTTTCTGGGTTATGACCTGCACTGGCTTGTACTCCACTGTCACCCCCGTGGGACAGATCTTTCCTGCCAACCTTCTAAATTGTCTTGAGGTTGTCATCTTATCCTTTTGTTGCTTCTGTCACTTCAAAATTCATTTTAAGGCATTATTTTATAATTTTTAGAGGGGAATTTGGAAGAGCACAGTTGAGTCTCCTCTATTCTCTCTCATATTTAACCCTCATTTCTCTCTTGAGTTGCACTCCAGCATTACTTCCTGACTGGTTCAGATACATGGAGCACATGGCTTTCTCAGAGAAACTCATCGTGTGAAAAATTGAATTCGTTGTCTTTTCCCCAAAATCTCACCCTTTTCCCTCACTTTCCTTTCTTTTGAGGACACTACCATTCTTGTTATCCAGCACTCACTCCCTCTTTTCTTCTTTTTCACTTGCTCTTTTCTTGAGGGCACTATTGTTTTTCTAGTTCCCAGGTTAAGAATCTACAAGTCACTCTCAGTGTGGCATCTTAAAATCCCTTCCTGTGCCCCCCATCCACTTGCTGGTCAAGTTTTGTCCCCTTCTTCATTATCTCTCATTTTTTCCCCCTCTTCCCTTACTTTAAGTACTGGTCCAGGTCCTCATCTTTTCTCTCTTGAATTGTTGGAATATTCTAATTTGCCTGCCTTCAGTTTATCTTCCACACAGCTTTCAAAGTGATTTTCCTAATGTGTAGTTCTAACCATATAACTTATGTATTCAAAAAATTTTATTGTTCATGGATAAAATATAAATTCCTCATTTTAGCATTTAAAGCCCTTCACAGTTTAATTCCCTACCTCTCTTTCTAGAGGCTGATTACATATTCTTCTTCAGACACTACTCTCAAGTCAAAGTTGTCTTTTTGCTATTATGTACTATAAGCAGGATTCAAATTTAGATTTCTCTTGATGAACTTGATGTTCTATCCATATTTCATGTTTCCCTTATAAAATAACTATATGGTTTGTACCAATGCACTATTAATCTCAAAGGAGTTAGAAATGCTTTCTATATAGCACATAGACATTTTGCCTGTGGCCTCTTTCCAAAGCTCCAGGCTCACAGACGGTATTTAAACTTAAGGGCTTCTCTCTAAAATATATTTGGCTCATGCCCCTTAGTAGGGTTTTCCTTGGGAGAATAAATATTTGACATGTTTCTCTAAGAGCTTGCAAGCACTAAAACCAACAAAAGATCAAATAAAAGACAGATTTCATTTGAATCTGACAAAAATGCAGAAGGATTTGTATCAGGATGCATAAACCAAAGATAACTTCCCTTTTTTTCCCCGTGTAGGTCATTCTTTCTTAGGAACATGAATGGTTCTTCAGACTTATATTACTACCTTAGGTAGGATTATCCAGGAAGGGGAAAGAACTTGGGTTGCTAAAGGGTCAAGTAACCCTATCTTCCAGTGAGCCTGCATGATATTTTCTAGGGATTTATGCAGTCCTTTAGATCTAAAATCATAATCTGAGTGTGGCCTTCTATAAGGGGTTTGGAGATATCAGGAAAGAAAGAAATGCTTCTCTGGGCCTATAGAATCTCACATAATGAAGACAATGAAGAGTTAGGTTCTACATCTTGGGTCTTTGATGTGTTGTTTCTTCCTGTTTTCATTCCAAGTTTTCCTCTTGGTCTCTTACACCAAACCAGTACAGGTTCCATAAATGATTGTGGTTCCCAGGAGACCTGGGTCTCTTTGCTGGCAACTGAAACCATGTTCTAGGAGTTTCTTGGTCTTTACCTCTTTCTCCAGTCAGCCTTTCTTCTTTCCCTCCTTTGATTTTTTTCTTCCTTGTCCATTTTCCCCACCCCCTAGATAGACAGACAGATACTCACACACAGGATAGGGAGAGAGCTTACCTACCTTTCTCTAAAAGTAGCATATATCAGGATGACCATATGATTTAAGATAGAAAATGAAAAATACATAATAAGCCAATTGAAACAGTAGAGGAATTTAGATAAGCAGAATATAAATTATGCAAGTTACACTTTTGGCTTGGTCACTGGAGAGTTCTACTTATAACACTATGGTAAGGCCCATGAAGTTTCAAATATTATTAAAATGGTAAAACGTGTTGTGTAAAAGTGTTTCCAAAACTGGCTACTCCATGTATCAATGTTTAGGCAGTGGAAATCTTGATTTTTTAAAAAATATAAATGGCTAATCACATGTATTATAGAGATAATTCTTTTTCAAATAACTTTTATGATGGTAACAGTAGGCAATAAAGTAAACACCTTAGTGTAGTGGCCAGTTCCCAGATATAATTAGATAAGCTAATTCTTAGGTTGAAGTACTTGTTTGTTTTTAAGGAAACTTGTCAAACTCAAAACATCATTTCTTTCTATAGATTTCTATATGCCAAGACACCCTCCTCTTTTTTAAAACTATCCCTTGAAACTTTTACTTTATCTTCTTAGTTTTCTTCTTTGCTGACTGTAGCAAGTATACAAACTTTTTGAGGTCAATATTTGCTGATTCATGCAGGAAGACAGCTTCTTAGGAAGTGAGCTTCAACTTTGTGTTGAGGAAATAAAAAGGATGAAACTTTGGATAGGCAGTATTGCATAAAATTATTTAAACTTGTGAGTCAGAGCCTAATTAATATTACTTCCCCATGGGTCTTTGTGTTATGTATTTTCAACTAAGCTGGTTAATTTTTCTAGGCAGAAAGTAGTAGCAACTTGTTATTATAAAAAATCTCCTTCTCCCTTACCCTCTCCCTCTCCTTCCTTCCCTCTATTTCTCTCCTCCACCTCTTCTTTCCTCCCTTCTCCCTCTCTCTCCTCCCCCCTCCTTTTCCTTTTCTCTCTCCCCCCCCATCCCTTCTGGCTCTGGCATTTTCTTTCTAATTATTCTTTGTGCTCTCAGACATGAGCTTGTAACCACAATTTTCCCCCTGTGGTTCCATCATGGAGTTGGAGTGTTAAAAGTGAATTATGTAAGGTCAGTCCAATTGAAGAACACTTTAAGTGTCTACCTTATATAAATCACTATTCTAGTTGGGAGATATATAACATATACCCAAGTACATAAACAAAATACCATGTGAAGAGGGGAAGAGCACACTGAGGGTAGAGGATTGTTAATCCTAGAGGATGTCATCTGAGATGAACCTTGAAGGAAGGAAAGTCCTGAGTCTTAGGAGACAGAGGTGAGAATTGGACATATTTTAGGTATGAGTACTAAATTGCAAAGACAAGGAGGAGAATGTTGGGATTCTTAATTCAGGGAATAACAAATAGGTAAATTTGTCTAGATAAAATTATATGAAAGGAAATAATGTCAATTATAAAAGTAAGCTGCAGTTATATGAAGAGCCTTAAATGTGAAGTTGAGTTTCTTTAACCAAGAGGAAATAGGGAGTTAAAGAAGCTTCTTGAACAGAGGAGTAACATGATCGGACCTGTGGTTTAACAGAATTGTTTTGGCAGCTATATGGAAAATATATTGGAGATGGAAGATACTGGAAACAAGTAGATCAACTTCGAGCTTATTTTAATAGTCCTGCAGGGAGAATGATGATTGTAATAGTGGCTGTGTTGGGGTATTTAAGTAGTTTTTAGTGCAGAAGAAACCTGTTTTTCCATATCAGTTTTCAGTGACTCATGGATGTCCATTCAACACAATTTTAAAACATTTTTCTCTTTTGCTATTTATTTTTATTCTGAACTTAAATACAGAAAAAAATATCTTCATACATTCAGTGATACACAAGAATATTTTATTTAAAACCAGGAATTTCTACTTTATGCCATTTACTTTAAAAATGTATGTAATAAATTCTATATCTTATTCTGAAAACTGTTTGCATATATATAGATATATAAACATATATACACACACACACACATATATATATATATATATGTTTATATATATGTATATATATACACTTCTTTCTGTACTTTCTTCTGTTCTCTTCTGTGCTTTTAAAACATGATTTCAGTAGCCTTTTGGAGGAGGACACCCCGTAGTATTAACATTATTTTTTTTTTTCTGATGCTTCCCTTCTTGATTATGAAAAAAACAAAACAAAACAAACAAATCCAAACCCTGCCTTTCCTTCTTATACTGGTGTATTCCTTTATATCTTTTTGCTCTTCAAATCCTCAAGAATCTGTCCCCTCCCTAAACTTCTGTTTTTTCTTATTTAACTCCCTTTAAACCCTTTGAAAACAATAAAATTTCTGAAGAGATACTTATTTTTTCTCCATAGAATTTTAGCACCATGTCATCATATAGATCCTTTTTATCAAATAAATTGTGAATATATTCAAAAATTACTACTTAACTGAGATATTTTCATCTGAAATGCTTGAATATCTCTTCCATTAAAGTTCCATTTTCCATTCTCTAATATTATGCTCATTTTTCGATGTAAATTATTCTTGGTTATTAGCTGATCTCTTTTGCTTTTTTACAGTATTTTAGTCCAAGATCTCCTCCTATTTTTATGACAAGCTGCCAGCTCCTTTGTAATCTTGAATATAGTTCCTTGGTACTTATATTTCTTTCTGGATGCTTTACATTATATTACCTTTAATACAAAAGCTTAAATTTTTGTATGTGTTATTCCTGGAACTTCCTTTTGAAATTCCTCAGTGCATTCTTTCAATCTTCATTTTGTTTTCTATCTTTAGTATATCTGAACAATATTTACTTATGATTTCTTGAACTGTATAGTATCCAGGAAGTTTAAAAACTGTTTTTTTTTTTTTCCCCTCCCCAGGGAGCCCTTTGACTTTTAAATTGCATCTTCTTAATTTGGTTTCTAGGTCAGTTGTTTTCGTTAGCAGATACTTTATATTCTCTCCTATTTTAAAAAATCTTTTAATTTTATTCTAATTTTCATGTTCAAATACTTCTTGGTTTTAATATTTCTCAGAGAGTTATTGGTTTCTATTCAGTCTGTTCCAATTAGGGAATCTATTTTTTTCAGGGCTTTTCACTTTATCTTCTAACCTATTTGTTCTCTTTCTACTTCTTTTCTCTAAGAGCTTTAATTTCATTTAAAAAAATTAAATCTCTTGTGTTTCTCCCCCGCCCCCTAGTAGTTATATAATCTTTGTGGAAAATCCATTTTTCCCTTTGAGTTTCTTTTTGTAGTTGTTATGGAGTCATATGTTCCTTTCAAGGACTCTTAATTTGCAATTATTTTAGGTCTTGTTTTGGTGTTTTGTTTGATTTACTTATCCCTCCTGCTTTAGTTTCTGAATTAGAGCTTTGTGCCAAGGTCAGACTTCCTTTCCTTTTTCTACATATTCCCTTTCCTTGCTGTGTTTTTGGATGGAACAGTTGGCTTTTTAGTTGCTTTAGGTTGGACCCCTCTAAGAAGTTCAAAGGTTGGATTTTCAAAGTTCTCTATGAAATCTCAGGATCATATTAGGGAACTTCTGGACTTGAGGTGTCCTAATCTTAATGCAGTGGCGTCTCATGTTGCCATTAACAATCACTTCCCAAGCTGGTCTTTCAAGATGTTTATATTTAAGAATATGAGGGATTTCTTAGGGATTTTCTTCGCTATTACTACTATTAGACACAAAGCCTTACAAGTCATAAATGCTCCTTGATTGTTTCTGCTTGCACTTGGAGGCTTCCTTGCACTAGAGTCCAGCTTCTGGTTAACCATTTATGCTGTTTGGGGGTACAATAAATCACTTCATTTGATTTGTTCCATATTTGGTCTGATGTAAACTTAA
The DNA here is from genome assembly GCF_048593235.1 of Sminthopsis crassicaudata. Classification (NCBI taxonomy): domain Eukaryota; kingdom Metazoa; phylum Chordata; class Mammalia; order Dasyuromorphia; family Dasyuridae; genus Sminthopsis; species Sminthopsis crassicaudata. The sequence goes on from NC_133618.1 coordinate 528,885,701, forward strand.
GGGTTTTGATGGAAAAAGCTTGTGGGAACTTAGTAGTTTGCTTCCTGTTTGGGAGCCATATTGGTGAGAAGTCAGATCTAGTTAACTTTTAGTGCTTTCCTTTATCTCAGATCATAATTTCTCAATAGAATTCAATTTCTTTGAGGGCAGAGATTGCTTCTATTTTTGTTTTGTTTTGATATCCCTACTTACTTGGCACAGGGTCTTGTTCATATGTTGATTGAAAATTTTTTGAATCTCTTCACTCCTTACTAGATAAATTTTTGTGTCTAAAAAATAGCCATTACCTAGTGATCAACTCTTTTACTATGATTAACCTGTGTAACTAGGGCTGGGTTTGGAAATACCTGTAATCTCTACTCCTGAGGGTAGCTGAGGCTAGATGGATTCCTTGATTTGAGGAGTTCTGAGCTCTAAAAGAGCTAAGTCTATAGTATGCTTACACTGAGTCTGTCATATATAGGGAGCTTCTGGGATGGAGGGTGAAGGGAAATCTCAGGAAGGGTGAATTGAAGCAGGTCAGAAACAGAGCATATTTTAGCTAAGGGGTAAAGTACCCCTCGTGAGTAGTCATTTTTCTCTCCAGCCTGGAAAAAGATATAAATAGTCTCAAAAGCAAAACCTTAATTTAAAAAAAAAAATAGACCACTCTTTGGAGAACAAATGGGAAACCTAATGTCAGAGCCATTATCAAAGCTTCTCTAGGTAGACAGAATCATTGATCGGTTACATTTTGGAGGTATAATCTTGAGAACTCAAAGTTCTCAAGTTCTATTGTGACTTTAGTTTCATTCTGAGTATTCATCTATTTAAATGAAGATCTCACCAAATCTTTGTGCCATTTGAGAAATTCATTGTGTTACATTATATGTGGAAAAGCTAACAAGAACTTGCATATGTGCCAATTAGTGTCATCTATGAGACTTGATTATTATTTTAAAGGATGAGTGTTTTGTAAGGTTGATAGGTAGGAATAGGTAAGAAATTTTAAGAGCAGTCAGTAGTAATTTTTGATCTGTGAGTATTCCTTACCTAGTAATACATAGGTGATAAAATTCAAAACTTTAGTTCATAGAATTTTACCTCTGGAAAGGGACCTTAGAAATCAACCAGTCCCCTTGCTGTATTTTATAGGATGATGAAACTGAGACTCAAGGAAGTGAAATGATTTAACAATTAATGGCAAAACTGTGGGCTTAAAATCTATTCCCTGCTTCTTATTCTTGTGCCTTTTCTCAATATGTCATGGAGGATATTAATGCTTTGGTTGATTCAAAGTTGTGGATTTTTATGTGGTTTAAACACTATAGAAGAATTTTATAAAGCAAATGATGTGAGCAAGATCAGAGTAATTCTAAAAATCTTTAAATCAAAGAAGTTAGGCTTTTGAAAATAGAGAATGTCAAGTATTTAGTTTACTTTGTGTTTCCAAATTTGCCTTTTGTTTGTTTGTATGGAATAGTGGAAGAAGATGGGTGGATAGGGGCAGAAATCAATCTCAACTGATATTAAATGAATGAAAGGGAAATGTCAGAGCAAAAACTTGGCTTGTTGCTCTAAATGAAAACACAATTACTTTCTACTTAGTCTTTATGGAACTTTAGCTGTATGGTGACTGTGTGTCTGTTATGTATGATCTGTTTCCATGAGGGAAGTGTTGATTAAGTAGTTTCCATTTTGGTATTACAGTATGTCCTGTTGTAAGTTGCTGACTGTGTAAAAAATCTTTTAAGTCAAAAAAAAAAAAAAAAAAAAAAAGGCAGCTCAGCTTAAACCCTTGGTATTTATTATGGTAGAGACCAGAAATAGAAATCTAGCAGTAGGTTTATAATCTACTGAATGCACCACGTATATTTTTGGGAGTAAATTAGTTTTTAAAGTTTAAAAAGGAGACTATTGAATAGGTCTAAAGAAGTTACTTTGCATAACCATGTCCAAAGAGTATCTGCATTTATAAGGGTGGGGGGCACAGGAAAGATAGCATGGGAGGAAATGCTTATTTATCTTTGCTCGGTAAATCTATGCAATACATACTCAAATATCTAAAGATACTCAAATAAACATATGCCTATACAAGCAAATCTTTAAGGGGAATTTGGAGAAATAGACCTGTTTTTTAGGTGATGGTTGGAAAGCCTTAAAGGTATATCCTCTCTTTAAATTAATTTGTCTTTAGATCATATGAGGATGCTTGATTTTGATCACAGGGAGGACTTGGATTTGCAGTGTTAGTCTATCTAAATTAAGCTATGTTTTTGAGGATAAGGCTGTTGATGCATGCTTGTGAAGACTAGTAAATCCAGCATTAAGTGAGATTAATTCTTTGCCTCTAAATATCGCTATTGGAGCTATGAAGGTGATTTGTATCTCAACTGAATTAGATTTTAACTTCCTTCCTCTGTGCTTGCTCCCTGCCTCCTTTTTTTACCAAGAGGGACAAGAAAAGAAAAAAAACTTGTATCCTGGTTAATTTTTCAATTGAATTGGCTATTACCTGGAGAATATAGACTATCAGGAAGAAAAAGTGGTCTAGAGGTTTATGGGTGTTACACAAGAGAGTGGATAATTTTTGCTTATATAAAGCTCTAATCAGTGTTAAGTATTTGTGGATTATTTTGTAGTATTTAAATTATTATTAAACATGGATTTTAAAAAATGAAATATATATAATATATAAATCAAATTATAATTTTATATTACATATTGTCATTTTTTAATGTAATAAAATTATAAATGGCATATGAAATAAAATTTATTAGTATATGACACTGAATCTTAAAATTGAATAGAAATTTAATGAGCATGGATACTAGTAGCCAGACATGATTTTTCAGGTTGTAACTTGGAAGGATTAAATTAGAAATTTATAATATTCTAGCAGTTAGTTTTTTGGATATATTTAGTTGATCATCATAGTCAATGAACTTGTAATTAGAGTTTTTCTTGTTTTATAGTAACCATGGTTTTTAAAAAGCTATTTAATATTTAAAAATAAATTTATCACAACAGATTTAAATAGATCTTAATATTTCATCTCTAACGTGTGTCAGTATGTTGCCATGTTTGTAAAGTTAATTTGGTGTTTTGAAACAAATGTAGATTATTCAAAGCATTTATGATTAGAAAGGCAGGAATTATTGAACAAGAAAATTAAGATGCAATCAGGAATAATGGCAAAATGTGTTTAAGTAATTTGTTGTTTTGAGGTAAATGTTTGTTTTCTAATGATTATTCAAGTGGCACAAAGGTCCAGTTAAGTTTTTGTTACTGACATTGTTTTTTCTGCAATTGCACAGATTGAATTTTCTTTTATTATCATTGCTATATTTAGAAAATAAGTTTTATTTTCACTGACATGATAGCTTTTTATTCAGAAGGATATTGTGAAATATGACTTAAAATGTATTAATGTACTATATAAATGTGAAAGCTGTTGTGATGTGTATAAAATATGTGTAGACTCTGTCATAGTGCTCATACTATTTTTGATTTGGAAGAAACATGAATTTATTCTGGACACATTATGTTGATTTTGAATTATTCTAAAGTTAAGAGTTTTGGAAACTCAACAACAATGTTTGGGAGAATCAAAACTTGATAGCCTCTTCTCTTTTTATATATGGAAGGAAATGTAAGAAGTTGATTCTAATTAGTAACTAAGGAGGCCTGATGGTCATGAACACTTAGAAAGATTTACATTTTATGTATAGTGTGGATTGTGAGCTGAATACATTAGTATGTTACACTTCGACATAATCACATTCTTGCAATTTAAAGTGCTGCTATTTTGTGCTATTTTATATTTTTGTGCTATCCTATAAATGTACAACATAAAAAGTTAAAATTCTTTAAAAAAGATTTTAAAGAATTTTTAAAAGGAATTTGGAATAGTGTGTCAATTGATCATTTTAGAAGCTGTAGTTAAGGTTAGTAGGGTGAGAGTTTTTGCATTAAAGAACAGTTTTCTTGCCCTGTTTTTTTTTGTTTACAGTATCAAGAGTGTATGTGCATGCATCCATTGAGTCATTCATTAACAATCTTTGACAGTTACCTCAAGGCACTGAGCCAGCCTGTGCATTAAAACCCAGGAGACCCAGATTGGAATCCTAGACTTATTGCTGTAGGAGGCAGTTTGTTGGCTCCTGGAGGGAGGGCTGACCTTGTCTTAGTAAAATGTGGCACCTGCTGTCTCTCCAATAGAAGAGTTAACTGAGTTCTGTAGTGAACTTAATTCTGCCTTCACAGGAAGCCAATCGCGTAAGAGAGGAGTCTGTGGAAGAGGTATTAGATATATCTGAAGACACTTGTTTGACCTTGAAGGGAGGTACTACCTTTCCAGATTTAGGTTTCTTTGACCCAGTCAGTGTCTCCCTTTTCCTGCCCATTTCTCCAACTGCCAGGGATGGGATTATATAAGAAAGAGTTTATTGCTAAATGTGGTTTGAATAGGGTGAGGTCCAGGAAGAGGGTAGAGATAAAGCAGCTAAAAATAAATATCAAAAAACATTTTTTCCTTGGCTTAGGCAGGATAAAGGTTGTCTGTTAAAATATATCCAGCAGGAAAAACTACTACAGTTAAATGTCTGTGGTATTGCAATGATCTTGTTCATTTTTAAACATAGATTAAAAAAAAACCCTAGTAAATATCTGTGTCACTTTTTTACCAATGTGTTTTCCCTGTCAATTACTGTATGAGTGTGTGTATGTGTTTTACTGTTCTTGCTGTCTCCAGTAAAAGGGAAATGTATTTTTAATAGGTCAGTGGAGTTAAGAAAGATTTTATGATGCTTTTAAAAAAATCCTCAATAATATGATATGAAAGTCAAAGTATTTTGTCTCTCTTGGATTGAATACACACTTAATCATAGTTATGACACAATTTTATATTGAAGCTTAATCCATATAAGACTCTGTCTCTTCTAACTCTCCCCCATTTCAGAGACCCTATACATTTAAAAGGACACAGTGTCCTTATTTTGTGTGACCTCATAATCAGCAGTTTAGAAATATTAGAACCACTATTTTGAGTGTTAAATTCTAGACTGCATTCAATGGAGTGAATTACTTATAATCCTCGAAGTACTGTTCCTAATAGGCAAAGGGTGATAATTAGTTTCTAATATGGACAGGATTGCTGTTATTAGCCCTGTTCCACATGCTTGTTGTTTTCCCTGTGGCATTCTTTAGAGAGTAGCAGATGGGTGAGCTCAGGGCAGAGGTAATGTGTGCCATGATAGGCTGCTGCTCTCCCCCTGGGGACATTGTTGTAGAATGCTGAGCTTTCCTCTTTTTCAGCAACTTTACTAAGACATATCCAAATTAGGATTTTAGGACACTCATTACTCGTTTTTCATTAGCACAGTTCCCAGATGCTATGCTTAATGTTCCAGATTCCTAAAAAGAACTAAGGCAAGGCTTGTGCCTTGTTTATGCTGCTGATCTAGAAGTCATGGGACATATTGTTGAGTTAGTTTTTCCCTTCTAGGGCAAAGACTATGACCAACTGACACTTCTGTCTCTTACCTATTCCCCAACTTTCACTGTCTAAGCCCTGCACTTAGTAGGTATTCAGCAAATCTTTCTTTTATTGAGTAGTATCAACCCATTCATATCTCCTTTCCTTTTCACTTTGTGACCAATGACATGCATTGAAAAAGATGTCTGCTCAAGATAGGGATATAATTAGTGGCTAAGAATAGTAATAAAAGTAACTAGCATTTCATAGGAAAATAAGTCTAGCACCACAGCAGACTTTAGAGTCTTTCTTGTTCAGTTTCTTCATTTCTCACTTGAGGAAACTGGCTCAGAGAGCTTAGAAATATGGTGTTCTAGGTCTCAGAAGTGACAGAATTTATACTTAGCTCTTCTGATTCCCACAACTCTTTCCTCTGTGTTCTGTATGCTATGCTTTCCTCTCCTCAAATCTCCACCCTTAGATTAAAAGGGGATTGAACCTGAAACCTTGAATTTATTAGTGTGCGATTCTTTTTGAGCTTATTGGCAATGAATGTTCATTTCCAAGTAATTTTAATGACTATTATAAATTATTGAATGTTATATTAGATATGGGTTAGACTAGGTGGTTGCTGAGATTCTTTCTAGATCTAAAATTCTGTGCTTCTGTGATATTTGTTTTAATTAGCTACTTATATTCCATTTAGTATGTTTCCATGGTAAAGAAATCTTATTTGGTTTATACCATTAACTATGATGAAGTGAAATAAAGTTTTGTGAGGACATATGATCTCATCATATGCATCTGAGGAAAGAGCTTTTATTAGAATATGAGCTTAGGGGCCTGTCTCCTGCTTGAATGATGATGAGGAAATTTCAGAATTCCCTTGGCCTAAAAGATTTAAAGACATTTTTGCATTAAGAGTTTTTCATGGCAAAGCATTTAACATTTTATAAGAAGTGAAAACTCTTGGCATTCTTTTCAATGTGATATAATTCGTTTGCAATGCTTTTCCTGTCACCATGACAAAGTTGAACCTCTTGTAAATGAATGAGGTTGTCACTTGGTCCTTTTTATTTAGCTAACACCCACGATAATCAACCTATACATTAAACAGAAGTTAAAAACATGATTTTAAAAGTCCAGTTTAAGAAAAAAAGGATGTTGACTAAAGCAGGTCAAAGAAGAAATTGTTCATTTAATTTTTAGTCTTTTGGGTGACAAGTAGACAATTATTCTATGTAGTGTTTTATGTGTGGTCAAAAGCTTGTGTCGTTTACTCTGTTTTTCTCTGGATACTCAGATTATCCTACCCTACTCTTTAATTCTACTATGAACTATGCGGGAAAACTTTTAATCTGTTGTTGGCTTATTTCTCATAAATTTTATCTTTTTAGTTAGAACTAAGCAATACAGCATCTAGTTAGAAACTAGTCTTTTCAAGGAGGGCATCATGATGTGTTTAAATTAACAAATTAATGTTAATTTGAATTTATGATAAAAAATAGTTTACTGTTTACCTTATGGGATATGATTCTAGGGTAGTTCCCAGTTGGTAAGCATTATCTTTACAAAGTTCATTCTGCCAGTTGAGTACAAATTATGTATTTATGATTCACTTGGAGGCTAAGAATGGAAGAGACTTAGAAACTCAATTCTCTTCTTTCTTTCTTTCATCCATCTTTTCAGACTTTCCATTCATCTGTCTTACCATTCTCCTATCCTTCATACATATGAAGTGACTTTCAAAGGTCACTGGGCAACATGACCTTAAGCCTTTTAACCACATTTTGATGGTACCTTTGTTTGATATACTTTTATCTATCTTGTGGGCACGTATAACCTTCATAGTTTGATTGAAAATCAAACTCTTATCTCAGAATAGAATTGGAAGGGAAACTTAAAAGGAGTCTAATCCAATTCTTACTTGAACAGTAATTTCCTCTACAATATCCCAACAGGCAGTCAGTCATTAAGCTTCCACATGAGGATTTTTAGTGAAGGAGAACTAACTCATTGTCTCTCAAGACAGGCCATTACTTCTTTGGACAATTCTAATTATCAGAACTTTTTTTTTCTTATTTTGACCTAACCTTGGATTCTCAGTTGATAATATTCATTGATCTTATTTCTTAGGTTCTGGAACCCAGCAAATCCAGTGTTAATTCTTCTATATGGCATGCCTTCAAATATTTTAAATATCTTCCCCAATGATAAACATTCTATTAATTTGTCAATTTAAGTTTATTTGCCTAACGATCTTTAGGGTTCCTTGAAGTCAGTCATATTTTAAACCTCAGAATTTGGCCAGTCTCTAAGCCAATGATTACTGTCATGCCCCTTTCTGCTCTCTGGGATGTGTAGCAAGGAAGGCAGTTAATTTTCTTCTACCTTCCAGTGCTTCCCAGTAAGTAGAGGCTCACTATATTAGTCTCACCCCATCCCCTTTATGGGAACATTCCTAAAACTGTGAACAAGGCAAAAAGTATTTCTTTATTAGGAAAAGGTTAAAGACCTCTGACTTACTGTGTTGTGATGACAGCTCCAAAGCAGAAGTTTATAACTGGAGTCTGTAAATTTATTTTAAAAACATTTTAATAACATTTAAAAATATTTTTTTCCGAGGAATGGTCTACCCTGAGACTCACCAATCTGTCAAAGAGGTCTATGAAACAAAAAGGTTAAGAATACTTGCCCAAAACTATATGGAAATCAGAATAGGAAACTCTTTCCTGTGATCTAATTCTCACTTATATAGTGTTACTATCTCATTTTATCTTCACTACAATCTGAGATAGATAATATAACTAGAATTTTCCCCACTTTTTAGATGCTAGCTTAAAGGTACATGCAGAATTAATGACAGATCTGAAAGGATAACTTAAATCTTAATTACATAGGTCAAAGTTAATGCAAGTAGCTGTCTTAAGGTGGGATATGCGCCCTTTTGTAGACTTTTCACTGGTGGTCTTTAGGAAAAAGTTAAATGACTTGGTGTTTGGGATGGTTTAGAGAGAATTCCTGTTCAGGTGCAGACTGGACTAGATGGCTTCTTAGGTCCTCATTCAAATCTGAATATGTTATTATGACACTAGCTAGACATGTACTTTTTATTGAAGTCCACTCTTGTTTCTCATATCTATATTTAGTGGCAAACATTTCATTGCATTTTACATCCAAAAGACCTTAACAGATCAGCTTGTCAAACCCCATCATTTTACAAATGAGGAAACTGAGGTTCAGGCCCATATCTCTTGGTAAATAGTAGAACAAGAACTCAATAGTAGAACGTGAACTCAAGATTTTTGATGACAAGTTTAGTTCTCATTCCATTTTAGTCTGTTGCTTGATCATTAAAAACAAGTCAAATCATTATTATCTTAAGGAGACAAAATGTGTATGTATACACACATATTTACATAAAGTTACTTATCTAGTCATTATTGTTTCTTAATTAATTCCTGAGTTTCAATGGATATCAATTCCACAATTTGGGCTTGTATTAAGAAGTGCAATTGCTATGACTAAATAATTGCTTTTATATTTTTCTCTCTGTATTTAATTTTGTATATTGATTAAAATGATGATGTACCTATGGTGTGATGTAAGCTACATTTATCTTTTATGTAGCTCTAAAGCCCAGAGGTTCATTCACACTAACTATATAAAGTTTTTTGAGTTTTGTGCAGGACTATAAGTGAATAAGTAAAATATAAATCATAGAGTTAATAACTATACTTGGATATAAAGTTTAAGCAAATGAAAAACAATAAATATGTATAAGACTCAAAGGAAATTATTTTCATTTTCTGTTTGATTATTTGAAAAATGTGTTAATGGTCTTGGACTAGTTACAAATTATAAACTAAAAACTATAAAGGGAACATGAGGTGAACACTCTGTGGTTCTTGTCCATTGCTACTTTTGGAAACTTTATTCCTAAAAAAATACAAAACAAACAAACAAAAAACTTACCTCCCCACAGTGAAAAACTATAAGTAATCTAGAGTTATGCAACAATTGTTGATAAGGATAATTTGGCTCAAAATCTCCTAACATTTCTTCTTTCCTTTAGCAAACATTCACTTTCCTGAAAAGAAAAAGAAAGCTTTAAATGAGACTGCATGTTGATTTGTGAGAAAGAAGATGATAATATACAGTGCAGCTACTATGGTCTTTTTGCAGGTGCAATCAGAATTCAGTAGCTTTGTGCCTAGGGAATATAGGAAAAAAGCCAGTGATAAGGTAGGGTGATGGGCATCTAAGGACTGGGTGAGTAATGCAATGAATGCAAATTAGATAATCTTAATGTCTTTCCAGATTCTTATCTGTGGCACATGGGTAGGTGTACTTTACATTTAACCCTTTGTCTCAGCATTTTTACTTGACAGCAGTCATGGATTAGAAGGGGAAAAGTATGTGAAAATTATGTAAAATATTTTTCTTGATTTTGTACAGTAGTGTGCTTGGGAGTAGCTAATACATATATTGGGAAATATTTGTTGATATTTGTACCTTTTTATTCTTATAAAATAAAATTTTTTCATTTAAATTCAATGGCATACTTAAATATCTAAATTTATAAACAATTTTGGATAGTTTATTTACATATTTGAAAAAATTCACTAATTCATATCTGGTCAAGTAAGTAAAACGTCATTTAATGGATTTAGAGCTGAAGTTATTTATGCTTGTAATAACATTTGCATTTACCATATTTAAATGATTTTGGAACATTAAATTATGTTCACATAATGACTTAAATACATGTCAAAATAAAGATTATGGATCAGAAGTTTAGAATTTTAAAACATTAAAATTGTTAATATCTAGTTCCTTCTTTGAAGAAACCCCTTAATAGTTTAACTTTTGCTTACAAAAAGTCAACATTAGATATACATCAAAATGCCCTGAAATTTGGGAGTCAGAAGACTTGAGTTGAAACAACAGTTCTTTTAAATATAATGTGACTGTTGGAGTCTGAAATCTGTAGTGACCTCAATTATAAAATGAGGATGATAATACTTAATACTACTTGCCCACTTATGAAGAAAACCTTGTAAGCCACAAAGTACTCTATTATGAATTACCCTCAAAATGCCAAATCAGTAATAAAATTTAATAACTCAGAACCTAAAAGCAGCCATGTAGCAGGTATTGGGGAGAGCACTGATTCAAGAAGACCTGATTTCAGGTTTGACCTCAGACACATACTTAACTTTGTGACCCCGGGCAAGAAGACTCCCTGCTTCATTTTCATTATCTATAAATTGGAGATATCAACAGTACCTACTTCACAGGGTTATTGTGAGAATCACATGAGACAGTATTTTGTGAAGCTTTTTGCAAACCTTAAAGCATGATATCAATGCTGTCTTTGTTCCTCATTTTTTCTCAAATTTTGATTCTTGAATCTTGAATGGAGAAATTCTAATATGTGTAGAGGGGAGAGTGTTAAAATTCTTAGAAGCTGTTTGATTGAGGTAAAAAACTAATTAAAAAGCTCTAACAACAAAATAAACCTTCCGCACTTTTTCTGTAACTATCTGTCCTATGAACTAGTTTCCCCTTTATTGTGTTGTATGCGTCTTAACACTTCTTGCATATTTGTAGATATATCATTTGCTCTTCCTCCATAACAATTTCACCATTTGAGACTAATGTGGCTCTTTCATCCTCCCTTTTCCATCTCATGGAAATAATTTATCCTTTAAAAAAAAGTTTGGTGAGGTCATCTGAGAGTTAGGAAACACAAATAATAACAGGGAAAACTTTGTGTTAAAAAATTGGAGAATTTTCTTAAATAGAAGTATGTATGGTACTTGGACTAAGACTTGTCTATAACAGTGGAACAGGAGATTTAGTCAAATAAAGCTTTAATTATAAGTGGCATCAAGCAAATATCACAAATCTTTATGTATGGATTTGAATGTTGCTTGGGAAAAAAGAAATGATTTATTAGTCTTTTAAACAAGGTAAAAATGGGAGAACTGACAGTTTATTTTTTAACCTGATTCTCTCTCCCACCTCTCACCCATACCCCTGGTAATGTGTACTTTTCTTATAACATTCATTGTTTTATACTGAGTTGAATACATTAGTTTTTGTTTCCAAGATGGCAACTCCTTGTCCTGCATCTTGGTTTATTGGTTATTTTTGTGTATATGCCATCCTCCTGATTGTGATCTCTTTGGTTGGGTGGGCAGGAACTGCTCTCCATCTCCTATGTCCTGGTGTTTTATAGAATATGTCATTCTCATAGTTTGGTTATTCATTAGTTCAATCATGTCTGACTCCATGTCCCCCTGGAGCAAAGCACATCAGACTGTTCTGTTTTCCACTTTCTCCCAAAGTCTGTCCAAGCTCATGCATGTTGCTTCCATAAGGCTATCTCTTCATCTCCTTGATTTTTGAGCCCAAGAATGTAAAATCTGACTCAGCTTACATTTCTTCTTCCTCCATTTGCCACAAAGTCACTGGATCAGTTGCCAGGATCTTAGTTGTTGTTGTTTTTTTTTTTTTTATATTAAGCTTTAAGCCAGCTTTCACATCTTCTTTGTCACCCTTGTCAAGAGGGCTTCTTAATTCTTCTTCACTTTCTTCCACAACAAGGCAGTGATCCAGGAGGATCACTAGTTCAGTAGTAGTCCAGTAAATGGTGCTTTGGAAGTAAAGAGCTATTGACTTCAGGTACATTATTCTCTCCATATTGTTATGGTATTTGGAATTAATTGTGAGTCTGTGAAAATTCTTGATATAATCCTAATAAAAGAGTAGCTAATTTTATTTTTTAAATCTGCATAGAGCAGTTGTGCATGTTGAAGTCCAGTGAAATCTGGGGTTAGTTTGCTAAGCTTAATATAGAATGAGAAATGGAGCTCCTCTTAGTTTGTCAGCTTGTCAGTCAAATGGAAGGCTTTTAGGAGCTTCTTGAATCACTTTACTTTCTTTTTTAGATTGGAATAAATCTGTGTGCAGACTCTCTTGAAATGATATTCTTGACTGACAAGTGTATTTTGTTAGGCAACTACTTTGTCCTTCATTCAACAGTTTAACAGATGTTTATGAGCCTATTATATGTTGTGCTTTTAACATAAAGTTCTCAGAAAGGGTGACTTATTAAATATTGTTTGATCTGAGATCTCCTTGATGCTCCCTCTAGTGGAACAGATCACAATGCTTTGTATTCTTTTTTCTAATTATTTTTCTATCTGTCTTGCCTTTCTCTATTGCAATTTAAGTTCCTTGAGGGTGGAATTGTCTCTCTTTATTATTTAAATCCATAGTACACAGTAAGGACTTAGTGCTATTTTATTTATTCATTCTCACCATTTATGACAAAGTCCACCTAACATACCTAGAGGTTTTCCTCTAGATCTTTTTGACTTTATATGGATATCAATGAGGGATGTAGGCTATCCATTGCTTATCTGTCATTCATTCCTTGACTAGCCCACCTCTGTTTTTAGTTATATTATCTCCCCAATGGTATTCTTCCTGCTGCTTTTCCCCTGCTGTTCTTCATTGGTAGTATGTTAGTGCTTACATATGCTCACAGTATGGCTCTCCATTGTCATGGGGATGGTTGGGAATTTACAAGTTAATTCTTAGTTTACTGTAGTATTCCATGAACCAAACTATGCAATATAGAAAGTTGGTTTTAGGGAGCTATGTAAAGCCATTAACAACGGAAGTATCAAACTTTGGCCTTTGGGCAGTATGCAACCCACCACACTTCTTAAATGCTTCCTGAATTAGATTAAAATGTATTTCAGAAATATTTAACAAAATAAGTAAAAATACAATAGAATATTGATAATGTTAATATGTAGTTTTTAAAGTCAGTATGTGTCCTGCAAAAATTTGTAGGTATGGTTCCCATTTCTGTGTGAGTTTGATGCTATTGATGAACAATATTATATAATTCTCCAAAGGTAATGCATTCTGTCCTCATTCTGTTTTTCTTTGACTTCCCCACCCTACCTCCCATTTTTTCTTGTCAAAGATGAACTATTTGCTGCCTATGACAATTTTTAGGTGTTCTTACCTCCTTGTTGTGGCAATTAATTTATATCACTTAATTTTAGGGGAAATGCTAATAGTCTGTGATGTTTATTCTTTGATATACTTTTCAGCTTCTCCTTCTACCCCTGCCTCCCAAATCAACAGCATATTTAAGTGGAACAGGATGGAATTCCTCAAAAATGTCCCACATATTCTTCTCATTTTTCTTCTAATTTGGTATTGCATTATAATTATGGATTTAGAACTACAATAGAATTTAGAGTCCATCTAATCCAACCTCTTCAATTGTACTTATATAGAAGCTAAGTTACAAATGTATTAAGTGACTTTCCCAATTTTCTACCATTAATTAGGGTGAGAAGTAGGATTTCATATTTATTTGAGTATTGATATAGTAGATAGAGAGCTGGCCTTGGAGCTGGGAAGACCAGGTTCAAGTTCTGCTTCTGATACTTACTGGCTGGGTGACCTTAGTCAAGGAGCATGCCTTCTCGGTGCTTTAGGCAGCATTCTAAAATTATAAAAATTGTAGAGAAGGCGTAGAATTGTGTTAATGAGACTTTCCTTATTTAGGAGTTTCCTAAATCATAGAAATGACAAGTGCAGTCCCTGTCCCTATCCCATTTGATTCTTATAGTGAATAGTACCTCCAGATTCTGTTATTGAAGAGAATATTTGTAATAGATGGGTATAGAGTATGTGTGTGTGTAATCCTTGGTTTTTCTTATTTCTTATTCTTAGACTATCTTTTTTTTCTTAACATTTCCCCTCACCATGTGCTCTTTGTCTACCTTTGCACTGAAATCACCAAATATTAAAGCTTATGATGACTTAATTTGGAAGACTTGAAATAGAAGCATCTAGGTTCAAATCCTTTCTCTAGAACTTAATAAGTTATATTGAGCAAGCTGATTATCTACTCTTAGATTCAGTTTTATCATCTAGATAATAAGAATGATGGGGTTGGACTCAGTGATCTTAAAAGTTCTTTCCAGTTCTTAATGTATTAATTGATCCTAAGAATCTTATGAAATTCTTTGTAGAATTATTTTACCACTTCTTCAGTAGATGTTGAAACAAAGCCATAATTTTAATTTCATGATTGTCTTGTTTATGCTTATCCTCTGCATTTTTATATGAACAAATTACAAATTACATAAAATTGTCTCATTTTGACTTTTCATATATGAGAATGTTAAGCTGTGATAGGATAAAAGTCCCATGAAGCTAAGGGTTATGCCATTTCCATCTTGGTTTCTTTAGTACCTAAAATGGTAATATGCACTTTTTTGGGGGGCAGGTATCAGGGGGGAGGGAGGTCCTACAGATATGTGATCCATTTTCTTTCTATATGGAACTCCTATCAATGTGTTTCTCCAGTATTTTATTGTTTTAGTTGCCTAGGATAATACATAGGTTAAGTGACTTAATGGGGATAAGAAAAACAAGATGTGTAAGATATAGGATTTAAACCCAGACTTTCCTGAAATTGAATCTAGTTTTTTTTCCTTCTGTTTCTGCCTCTTACTTTAAATATTCTAAGCATTTAATAAGAGTTGAATTGAATGACAAAACCAATTCAAACAACTCCTTTATTCTGATTCTTCCAGGAGTATCCATAATATATTTCTTTTATTTTTCTTTATTATGAGATCAAGATTGATAAGATTTACCTTCTTTTGTATTATGATCCTGTCTATGCTTAACTATGCTGGTGCTTTAGAAGAAAGTATAGTTTATTATTTGTGGAATTGTACTCAGAATCTTCTGAAGTCTTTCTGAAAATAGTAGAACCTACCAATACCTGCACTCCAATGGCCTAAGCTTTGGGAAATGAGATAAATGTCTTCATGATAGTAAGCATCGGAGTAGGCATTTAGTGAAGTCTATTATTCAATATAATTTCAAAAAATTCAATGTATATATGTTCATGTATACAAATTCAGATTTATTAATTGAAAGTTGCACATTTGGTGACGAGTAAGTGTCATGAAGTTATATTGATTTTGAAAGCATGATTACAACTTTGGCATCAGTTTTGGATTAGAGTTAAATCAAGTTGGTCAGGTGGTTTTAGTCTTGGGATTGGAATGAATTGAGAAACTTTATGACCATTTAATGTTTTATACAAAGAAGTTTATCATTTTGGAAAGAATATTCAATAAGAGCAAAAAAAAGATATAAAAAAACAACTTGACTATAAAACATCATATTTTGGGTTAGAAGTTAGAGGACCTGGGTTCAAATTATTACCTTGGTAACCTTAGACAAGTTACTTTTTAGTTAATCTGTAAAATGAGAGGATTGCAATAGATAAATGGCCTTTGACATGATTTCTCTTTGTTTCATAAATTGCTTGTTTATGTACTTTATTTTTAACATTCATTTAAAAAATTTTGTTTTCCAAATTCTCTTTCCAGCCCTTTCCCCTCTGAAAATACAAACATTATACATGTGAAGTCATGCAAAATGTATTTCCATGTTAGCTATCTAAAAGTGAAAAAATACTTTAATTTGCACTTAAAGTTCATTAATTCTCTAAGGATTTGGATAGCATTTTTCATCATAAGTCTCTTGGAATTGTGGATCTTCATATTTATCAGAGTAGCTACATCTCACAATTAATAATTGTTACAATATTGTTGTTACTGTATATCATGTTCTGGTTCTGCTCACTTCACTTTACATCAATTCATATATAATTTCTTATGGTACAATAGTATTTCACCATAATTGTATATCACAACTTGTTTAGCAAATATCCAAATCATGAGTATCCCTTTTAATTTCCAGGTTTTTGCCATTAAGGTCATGTGCTAAGCACAGTGCCTTAAAAATGTTAATTATTTATTAAGACATCTTCAAAACATATATGATATGTATCCCTGCTTTCTTTGGTTGATGGTGGTTTGCCATCATTCCATTACAAACTGAATAATAGCATACAGAATGACTTTAGGGTCTATTCAAAATCCTCCTCTCCTCCAACTTCTGTGCTTTTTGAGTTCCTATGTTTCTGCTTTTTATAGTTTTGTTTTTAATGTCTCCTCCTTTACTATCAGTTGCCTTGTCTCACTACTTACTGTCAGTATTGCTTCCTTAGGCATCCTCTCTATCACCTCTGATTTTCCACTTCTATTTTGCCTTAGTCTTGGAATCCACACAGTAAATTGGTTCAGAATGAGTACCTGAGGGACTTTATGTTGAATTAATGCATGAGATTTAGTCTGAGGACTCTCTATTTTGACTATTCAGAGGCCTTTTATGTTGCCTGGTTCTCAGCTGTGTTCTGGAATGATTAAGATGTTGGATAATCATGTTTCTTATAGGTAAGGGCTTTTTTGTAGTTTGTACATTAAATCTCTGTATTTACATATACTTACTTCCTTTAAAAGGTGATACTTTTACATGATGTAACCAAAGTGCCTCATGGGCCTATTGTGTTCCATATGTTTTAAAATAAACCACTTTTTAGCAGCACTTTATATGCTGTGAAACAATAGGTAATTTTCCCCACTTTATTGGAGAAGATAAGGTGCTTTTTGGATTTCATATCTTTACTAAAGTAACATGGTGAAAGGAACTCAAAATAGTAAGAAAAATATTTTTAAAAAATAGTTTGAAAGCTTTCTTTGAAACTAATTGATTTCCTTTGCAAATTTATATGTTTTGTTTTATGTTTTTAAAAATATTTTTCTGAGAATGGGTATATAGGATTTATCATACTTCCACAAGGATCTGGTTTACCAAAACGTTTAAAGCATTTGCCTATTCTAAGCCAGGATTGTTGTGCTATTTCTTTTTGGTATTGATCTCTGTTTGTTCAGCTGCTTTGGCCTCTGCTGGTGAAATCCTTCAGTCTATTCACCATTAGCTGATCATCCTTTAATTTAGTGAAAGATTTGGGATATATCTCTATGTCTACAATTGCCTGAAGCTCTCTATTCCAGGCATTTGTTGGGAGTTACCTTTCTAATTCTGTGTTTATAGTTCTTTTATAATTCTTTCAGTAGGTTAGTCAAACTTCACCTTGACCGTAGAGGATTAACTACAGGTGCACTATCCGTCGTTTCTCAAAATGAAATCCTTCCCTTTATTTGGAATCTGGAAGAAAAAAAAAAACACACTACCACTGGCATTCCTCATAGGTATATAACTCATGTCTCATCCAAGCCTTTTAAACTAAAGCTACTCTAATGAGACAAACTAAAGCTACCTTTAATGAGGGTCTGTTTTGTCCATGAGCTGCCAGTATTCAGTAATATGCTACTTTATTCCCATTATATGTTAGAAAAATATAGATTTAATTGAAACTCCAAGGGGTATATAGCACTGCCTCTCCCTAGTTATATGACTACTGACACATTGCTGGGCCTCTCTACACCTATTTCCTCATCTTTATGATGAAGGGGTTGGGCTAATGTCTTTCACTTTTGTAATTCTCTGTGTCTTCAACTCAGCTAGGGAGATAGGACATGCCACGTCCATTTCTAGAAGCACGTGTCTTCAAGGCTTTGCTTTTTTCACTTGTTTGACACCTGGGAAGTCAGTTCCCTTAAGAACTTTGCATTCTACTAATTGATGGTGACTTGGATCTTCATTTTTGTCAGAGGAAATTTCCATTTTACTACTTAATAATTCATACTTTATTAAGTATGAGAAATATAAATTCTCCCTCTTCTAGCTCCTGAAGAAATGATACTACATTGTTTTATAATAGTAATTATAGCTAATATTTATATATAATTTACAGTGTGTTAGGCATTGTGCTAAATGTTTTACTATTATTAACTTATTTGATCTTTTCAACAGCCTTGGAGGTATGTGCTTTTACTATCCTTATTTTACAGATGAAGAAATTGAGGCAAATGTGAGTTAAATGACTTAAATACCTTGTCACACAGCTAGCTAGTTAGTGCTTGAGTCTAGATTTAAACTCCAGGTGATGTTTATGCACTAAGGACATAGAAAATTAAGAGATATAAGTCATCTAAGAATGGCCTTCTAATATTTCAGTTCACACGTCTTTGTTAAGCAGAAAACCTTTTCATGATAGATGGTTCTAGTCCTTATCTTTTGTGTGTTCTCATAGAATCTTAAATTTTGAGCTAAAAGCAACCATAGTTTCTAAAACCTAGTTTTATTTTTACAAATAAATAAACTGAGACCTGGAGAAATAAGATTAAGTGACTTGTCTGATGTCACATAGGTTGTTAATAGCAAGATCTTTTGATTTTTAGAGGCAGCTCTTTGCACTGAGCCATACTGTCTCTTGGCCTTTGAATCTGGATATATAGGATTTAGTTTGTTGAAAAATAATATGGTATCTAATCTAGACTTAAAGTTAAGTCCCTGACCAAGAATAACCCTTAAGACACAGGCCTTGAGGACCTGGGGAATTTTGGGATTGGGCTAAAATGTTGGGACCTTTTCTGATTAAATTAGATGTTCTAATCCCTGAAAACTGAATGAAATTAAAGTAGACTTTAAGGCATGCACTGTCTACTCCTCAGTATTTACAGAATGTTTACCTTGTACTTTGTTCCTGTTTGAAATTTGGAGATCCATTTATCTCCTGAAGCTAAAATAGTCCCCAAGATTTTCTGGAAGCAACTCCAAATGGTACTTAACCATGCAGTAGGAAATAAATTGGGTGTGACCATATTCTGTTGGTTCTGTAGTGTATTACTGTAAAATGAGTCACCACTGAAAACAGAATTGTAGTTGGCTGGTTTGTTTTTTAAAACTTCCCTTTTTACCTTTCCAACAATTTATGTTTGATTTATTTTTGTTTCTTTTGGCTCATATGTTGACAAACTGAAGGGATTGATAAGGTTGAAGTGGGGATGACTATGCTTTAGAATGGTGTCTCCCTTAAAGGCACGTTAATTGTTCTGTGACAATGTTCTTTTCATTGATACAGGTCTATTGGCAATATTAACTTAGAATATCATGGGCAGCAACATGAGAATCAAATTATTCCAACCACTCTTATTAAACTTTTTATTTTCACTTTTATTTGTGCACTATTAAGATGTATATGCTTGCATTAGCATTGGACTGGACTCATGAATGGCATTTATCATTATTATTATTGCTGCAGGAACTTATTAAAACTTCACCATTTCAAAAGCTTTGATCTTGCAATGAGATACCTCCCCAGGCTACTTGATTCACAGTCCTTTAGAATTTTTTTATATTGGTAAAGGGTCCTCTTCTTTTCTTTCTTTCTTTTTTTTCTTTATGTGTGTGCTCGTATTTGTGATAGAAAAAAATTACATTATATAATAAGCAATATTAATTGTGGTTGCACTGAGTCATAATTCATTTAAGGCTCCTCATTTGGAGAATAAGAGAAACAGGTATTTTTTTGTTTTTTGTTTTTTCCTTTGAATGTTGTTTGTACATTAGGAGTCACTTTTGAGTATTTCCCCTTTTCTACCTCATTTCTGGAGAGGTTTTTGTTTTTGTTTTTTGGGGGGAAGAGAGGAGAGATACATTTCATAGGTTGTGTGGAAGATGCTGTGATTTTCAGTTTTTCCTCACTGAGGAATGGAACATCTTCCCACTGTTCTTTTTAAATCTGAAAAAAAGCACCTGAGATTAATAAGAATTAAGGTTCATTAAATATTCTCTATTCCCATACTCTTTGGACTAAGTGCTTATTTCTATTTTTTGATTATTTCTGAGGTGTGTATATTGGGATAGAGATTTTTCTTAACCCAGAAAATGCTTTCAACTTTTTGAAAATCCAGTTGCACTTATTCCTTAGCCTAATTTACACAATGGTGCTTGCATTTTGAACATTGAAGAAAAACAACCCAGAGATTGTTGTTGTTGTTGTTGTTGTTGTTGTTGTTGTTGTTGTTGTTGTTGTTATCTGCCCAAGAGAACAGATAATAATGTTAAAACATTTGTTTCCCTTCCCATCAATCCCCCTATTGCATCCCCCATCTCTTTCAAGTCTAACACAGTTGTATTGCCCCCTAACTAGTTGTAACTAGGGCAGTATGTGCATTTTACTAGTTGTAACTAGGGCAGTATGTACATTTTAAAAAATCTCTGCAATTTAGCAGATACAAGTAGCATATATGCCTACCAGATATATTCTCCCTACCCTTTTTTCCTGGCATGTATAACTTTGAAAACTCTTAAGGCATGAATGGATTACAAATACATCTCTACAAAATCCCTACTTTTAGAGTAAATCCAGAATGTGTTGGGCAGTAGAGCCTTTGCTCTTAGTTCATAGCATAAAGTGAACAATTTGAAGGTTATGGCCTTTCTCTGTAGGCAGAGGAAAGATGTGTATTTGTTGTTTCTTTAACCTTTCCTCTCTTCTACTTTACTTTCATCTTTCCTCATTTGTTCTGTGAGAGATCATTTTAGAACAGACTATTTGCAAGCTTGATGCCAAAATTCTGCTTTTTCCTAAATCCAGATGGTAGTGACTTCTTAGATTGGTCTTTCCAGGTGGCCATTGGCCAGCTAAGTGACATAATGAAGGATAAATATACTCCCTTTAAAGATATATCAATTTTTATTGTTTCTTTTGTTTTCATGTAATCCATATTTCTGACTGTTCCTCTCCTCATTCCTACAGAAGCATCCCTGATCATAAACAATAAGTGTGTGGGGGGGAAGTTCAGCACAAGTAACATAAAAAAACACAAAATTGATACTATATGTACTATTACACACCCACAGTTGTCTGCTTCTGCAAATAAGAGGGAGCGGAATCTTCTTATATCCTTTTCTGGTAGGAAGGGAGGCAAGTTTGATCATTATAATTTTACAGCTTTCTATTGTTTTAGTGCTGCTATTATTCTTCCTATTGACCTTGTAATAACTGCATTTATTGTTTTCCTGCTTCTGCTTACTTCACTTTGTATGAGTTCATATGAGTCTTTCTTGCATCTCAGAATACATAATTTATTATATTGTTTTTGGTATTATTCTATTACATTCATATGCTGCAGTTTGTTTAACCATTCTCCAATAAATTGGTATTTCTTTTGCTTCAAGTTTTTTGCTCCTATAAAAAGTGCTGTTTTAAGCATTTTTGTCTCTGTGGGGACTTTCTTTTTGTCATTGACCTTATTGGCAAGTGTGTGTCGTGCTAGGATCTCTGGGTCAAAGGGCATTTGGTTATTCTCTTTGTATAGTTCCAAATTGCATTCTGGAATGGTTGGAACAATTCATACAAATAATGAATAGATGTATAATTAACCCTCTGGAGGGAGAATAGTTCTTGCATTGCTATTTTCAGTATGTTGCTAATTGAGAACTCAGTTTCAGTTGGGAGGGGTGTCTTCCTGGTCCCAGACAAACGACCTGGTTTGGTAAACAGCGTTCAATATTACAGAATCTTAATGTAAGAATCCCTTCTAGAACAGCCTTGCAGATCCAGCTTCTTGTTAGCTGTTGAGATTAAGGAATTTAACTCTTAAGTTAGATGATCTCACTGTTGCACGGATCTTCTTTTGTTGAGCTGAAACACAGATCTATATCTATCTATCTATATTCAAATATATGAAAATCAATATTGGTTTTCTCCTTAGTCTTTTCTTCAAGCTTGATAACTAATATGCCATAGGACAGTTTCTCTAGATGTAGCCTTATTTGTCTACCTACCAATTTTTTAAAAATATGGTACTCAGATTTGAACATAATATTCCAGCAGCAGCTAACCAGCAGAGGACAACAGGATATAATCATATAATCTGGACACTTACTATTAATATAACTTGACTTAGCATTAACTTTGGTTTTTTTCAGCATTGTTGGATCATTTTGAGTTTGTGATTAATATTTTCCTATCTTTTTCATATTAATTGCTACCAAACTAGAGGATCATTATTATATGACTTAGACAATTTTTTAGTCTAATTGTAGTTACTTTTTTTTAGATCTCTATTGTTATACTGAATTTCTGATGGCAATTGCAGTTTGGAGTCTTGGAGAATTGCCTAGAAGTGATGAAGGGTTAAATGATTTGTTAGAGTCAAATAATTTGTCTGATATCAAAGTCAGAACTGTGATCCAGTTTCATTATTTTAAGATGCCTCTTCTTACATTTACTGTTGTTTAAAATTGTTGGTTCAGGCTCATTGTGTCAGCTTACCAAGATCATTTGGAGGCTGGACTCTGTCATTTACATTGTTATTGCTACTTAATAGTGTTTGGAAGGTAGTCTTCCTCCTATGTATTAAAAACAAAAAAAAAATTTTTCATTCATAATAGCATGCATTTAGCAGTTCTCCTAGTGAGATCCCCAATCAGTCTTTGTAAATATCTCAATGATATTATCATTTCATAAAATGTCTTCCCCTTAATGAGAGATTATTGACTAATATGCTGTGTTTTGCTTAATGCATCAGCCCTGAGAAAGTAAGGTAGAAAAGTACTTTGGACTCAGAGACAGAAAAAAAAACACACTCCAAAACCACTCAAAAGTGGTTGGAAAAATTCTGAAAACAAAAACAAAAACAAAAAACAACAACAATCATAAGCATGAATAAAAGTTGACTTGTTGGTATAATATCCTTGGCTTCAACAGTCTTCTTAGATAGCATTTCTTTTTTTTTTTTTTCTGGAAGACATGATCAAGGGTATTTTCTCAATTGAACTCAGGGATAATCTCCCTCTTGGTTTTATATTTATATTCCTCATAACAGGAAGTTTCAGATGATAAGGTAAACTATTATGACATATCCATGCCCATGGTTTATTGTACTTTTGTTTTGGAGAATTTTCTTTTCTCTTTTTGAACTGTTTTTCTGTGTATACTTTAATGCTATTGTGTTGGATAGAGATGATTAAACTGCCTTTGAGAAATTCATCCTTTGATTAGAATAGCCCGGAATTGTGACTCTTTTCTATTAAGACTTTGGAAAACAGGAAGTATTCTGAGTTGAAACCTATTATGTCAGGGACAGATGGGTTTCTTAAAATCAGTGACAAGCAGCACAGGATTTCTTCTTCATCCTTTGTTTCTGTCATGCATCACGAACAGTCTAAAAGGTCCTCCTTTACTGTTGGTATATGAATAGGGGTTACATCTGTGATTTCCTTGGTATAAAGTACTTTCCTGGATGGGAAAATTCCTTTGTCAAGGCAGATTAGCACTTTATTTGCAACTTTTGTAGTTTTGGAGAGATGCCTAGAATACTTGGAGATTAAATTATTTGGCCAAGACCACATTACCAATTTATGTCAGAGGTGAGATGAACTCATATCTTTCTGGTTTTGAGGTCATCCTTCTAACTAATCCTTACAGAAAATTGAGTATTAGATATTCCTGTGTCTAGCTTTCAGAACCTATATGCTGGATGGGGAAGAATAGAGAAAAAAGTTCTTTCATTTTCCAAGTTACAAAGTTGTAATGATGCTTTTTAGAGCATGTCCAAACCTTCTATATGCTTATTAGTGCTTAACTGATTTCCTCCAATCCTTTTTGATTAAGATGGATACCTGGAAGGGACCGTAGAGACCATTTAGCACTGTGTCCTACATGTTAGTGCTCTGGACTTATCCATAACAAATGGTCATTAAGTTATTATTGAGCATCTTCAGTAACAGACCCTATTGGCAAGTTTTTTTTTTTTTCTTCAACTTTTGCTCCTGGTTCTGCTATTTTGGAGCAGGCAAAGCAATCTTTATCTCTCTTCTGTGGGACAATTCTTGAAATTTTTTGAACAATTACCATGTTTTTTTCTAAGTCTTTTCTTAGGCTAAGTGTTTGTTTTCTTCCATTAATTCTTATATGCAGTGTTCTCTAGTTTTATCATTGTGTTTGTCCTACTCCTAGAGTGCTCCACTATGTCAGTATTTGTCCTAAACTGTGTTATCCAGAAAGAAAAACAGTTTTTCAGTGTAATCTGACAAGAGTAGAATGCATCATTCCAAACATCATTACTGTCCCTGCTTCCTGGTTCTGGATATTATGCATCTATTGATACAGCCTAAGATCAAATTAGCTTTTGGGGTTGTCATGTCATTCTAATAACTCACATTGAGCTATTACAGTCCACTAATGCCCTCAGGTCTTTAATGGCTGTCTAACCAGGTCTCCTCTTTCCTGTACATGTACAATTGACTTTTTTAAACTAAAGAATGGGACTTTACATTTGTCACCATTAAATTCCGTCTCATTATATTTTTCTTATTCTAGCCTGTCAACATCATTTTGGATACTGACTCACCCACTGTATTAGCCATATCCCTCTTAGCTCTTTTGTCATCTGAAGATTTTATAAGCATGCTATCTATACTTTTATAGCTTCAGTTTGTTATAGTTTTCCTAAAAATATGGTTTCTATTTAATTTATTTTTAATTTTAAAAAATAATAGCCTTTTATTTTCAAAATACATATATAGTTTAACATCCACCATTGCAAAACCTTGTATTCCACATTTTTTTCCCTTCCCCTTCCCCTTCCCCTTGATTACATCAAGTAATCAAATACAGGTTAAACATGTGAGATTCTCCAAAACCTATTTTCCACATTTATCATGCTGTTTAAGAAAATTCAGATCAAAAGAGGGACAAATGAGAAGGGAAAAAACCCCAAGCAAACAAACAACACCAAAGGTGAAAATACACTGTTGCACATTCAGTCTCCGTAGTTCTCTCCCTGGATGCGGATGGCATTTTCCATTACATTGTATATAATTTATTTAATTGTATGGCTTCTATTAGATGGCAAGTTCTTGTTTGTAAAACATGAACCTGAATACTATATTTGAGGGCACAAATCTTAGTAATTTTTCTTATGAGGCTAAAGCCATTCTTTCACTGCTCTTTTTCTGGAGAGAGAAATAACTTTAGAAGAAGATTGTCACTTTATTTCTATCTCATTCCTAGAAATTGTTGTCAGAAAACTTAGCAGGATGATGAGTAGATTCAGTAAGTACTGGAGAAATCAAGGGCATGTCATGGAATAGAAAACTGTTCTCCACATCAGCTCTGACCAGAACTCGAAGAATTATTTTTCTGCCTTGCCTTCTCTTCTTATCTGAATGTTCCTAGAACAGGGAGAAAAAAGTCAACTGAGGCCTGGGTTCATTCTGTTTACTTAGATTAGATAATTGATTCAACTTTTTTATTTCTTTCTTTAATTTCCTCTTACATAGCAAGTTCTCCCTACTCAGCTGTCATGTCAATGTGAAACTTTGTAGGAAATACAGCCATGGAAAAGTTCTAAATCCCCATTTAAAAAAAACATATGTTGATGTCCCTTGGCCTTTATGTTATAGTCATTTTGTCCCTCCTCTCAAATTGAACCCTTTCTTTTGACAAATAAAAATTAAATTAAAAAGAGACATGGTGACAGTGATGATACACACACACACACACAAACACACACACATACACACATATATGCATTCACAATATTCTCTTCTAGTTTTCCCCTTGCCATTCCCTATAGGAAGAGATTTGTTGTTTTATCAACTATATTCTAAAACCATCATTAATCCTTGTTGTTCAGAATTCAACTTCATTCAGATCATTTATATCATTATGGTCATTGTATATATTGTTCCCTTCTCTTTGCTTATTTTATTCTGCATCTTCCTGTGTTTCTCTGATTTACCCAGATTTGTCATTTCCTACTATAGAGAAATAACCCATTACATATTTATCCTGCTTGTTTTTTTTAATCTGTTTTTCATTTATATTTCATCTCCATTTCTACTTGCCTGATAGTCTTGTAACAAAGAATTAAAAAACACAGGAGAAAAAACAATTTAGCAAAACAAACTAACATATCAATTGGGTCTTACAGTACATGTAGTATTTCACATCTCAGTCTCTCATTTTAAACAAGAGAGGAAGCTTATGTCATGGTTTTTTCAACCATTTCCCCACTGATGGTCAACAACTGTGTTTGAAGTTCTTTGCTGCCACAAATAGTGCTGCTATGAACATTTTAATATTTAAAGATTTTTTTTTATTTCTGTCTTTGACTTATTTAGAATATGTGCTTAAGTTGTAGGATTGCTGGATCAAAGGGCGTGGAAGATTTTGTCATTTCCTTTATAATTTAGATTGAAATTATTCCACTTACTCTATATTGCCTTTATTTTTTCAGTTCTTCCCAACATCAACTTTGTTTATTTAAACATGAAATTTGGTAAGTACTCTTAAATATTGCTCAAAAGGCAGCATCAGAGGCTACTTACTAGACTTTATAGATTTAAATGAGGCAAAACAAAACATTTATATTTGTATATATTTATTTACAGAGCTTTAATTTATTTACATGGATAACTATTACTATATTCTGGCTCACATGTTTTTACCAAAGATATCAGGTAAACCAATTTTAATTCAAAATTTTCTCTCCTCCTCCCCACCTCCCTGTTTAATCATCCAAAATTGGTTTGCTCCATAATTTTCATCACCAGAATATATAAATTTTACCATACCTTTAAATAACTATCCAATAAAGAGTGTAAGTTGTGGATAGACAGCCACAATGCCCCTTGACCTCCAAGAAGAAATGATCAGGAAGTAATGATTAGAACATAGTACTATGAAAAATAAACCTTTGTGATTGACATGACCAAAAATCCATATTCTATGAATAGTTTTTTTTTAATGGTTTAATAGTTTTTGTGTCCCCAAATTAATCTTCCAGAATTACTTGGTTCAAAGGATCATGGATTTAATGCTAGAATAGACCTAAGAAGCCTTTTAGTCTAATCTTTTAATTTTATAGATCAAGAACTGAGATCTAGGGGGATTTACCAAAGGTCAGATAGATAACAATTATGAGAGCTGGGGATTGTAACCCAAGTCCTGATTTTAAATCCAGCATTCTTTCCATTATGTTGTACTGAGTTCTTGATGTTCATGAGATGCCATTAGGAAAATGGCTTTTTAAAAATGTAATCAATGTAAAGTAGTGGAAAGAATGTCATGTTATAAAAATAAATTAAAATGAGGAAGGATGAAATGATGACCTATACAAACAGAAAAGTAATGGTCATCATGAATTCTGGAAAAGAAGAAATGAATAATAGTGAAAATTTGTTAATATCTTCCCTGTAAGGCAGAAACAGTTATAGGAAGGGAAGGAAAGGAAGAAAGGAAAGGAAGGAAGGAAGAAGCCCTAGTTTGTACAAATTTCTGGCTAATTTGGAAGGCATATTGTTTGAAAACATTTTTGTGGAGATATTTTGTTTTAACTATTGACCTGAAAAAGCATCAAAATGTGTGAATGTTAGCTAAAATAACATTGCATATAAGAATGGAGGGGGGGGGGGGAAATCTCAATAATAGTAATATCAATAGCTAGCTTTTATATATAGAACTTTAAGGTTTATAATGTGATTTATAAATATCTGATTTAATCTTCACATTATTTCTACAAGGTAGGTATTATTATCCTCATTTTATAGATGAAGAGCTTATGGCAGAAAAGTTAGGTGACTTGCTGAAAATAACATAGCTAGTAAGTGTCTGAGGTGGATATTTACTTAGGTTTTCTTGATTTTGAATCCAGTAGAAATAGGATTGCAAAAGAAAATAAGATCTTAAAAATAAGCAAAATAACTTATCATCAAAGTTATTGTTATTGGTTCTACATTCAACCATGCTTTTTTATTATTAACTTATTGCTAACACACACACACACACACACACACACACACACACATATATGAAATCCCTGTGCATTAATTAGAACAAGGGAATTCTATCACTATCCATTTGTAAGATTTATTGCCTTTTTATGTTGTCTTTGTTTACTACAATTGCATTCGCCGTAAAATTTTTTTCTTTTTTTCATTCTTCATCACTTATAAAGTTTCTCATATTTCATCATGTTCTTCATATTCCTTATTCTGCATGATAGAATTATATTCTATTACGTTTATATGTCAGTTTGTTTAGTCACTTTCCAGTCCTTCGATAGAAAATACATTTATAAACTGGCCTTCTAATAGTAATACTGCTCTGTTCAGAGTCTTTCATTAGTTCTCACTGCAATGAAATCCAAATTCCATAGCTTGATATTCATAGGTTGTATTCTCAACCTACTTTTCTAACATTGTTTCATATTTTTTCCTTTCACGTCAGATATAAATATTAGCCATTTCTAAAACATGTAAAGTACTGTTCCTTCTGCCTGTGATACCCTTTCCTCAGTCTTTTTGTTAAACCTCTTTTGATTTCTCTAGCTAATAATAAAAATAACAAGAATAGCAGTTGAAATTTAATAATAATAGCTAGCATTTATATAAGCACTTTAGGGTTTGCATTGTTCTTTATAAATGTTATCTCATTTGATCCTTGTAACAGCCCTGGGAGCTAGGTGCCAATATTATTCCTATTTTACAAATAAGGAAAATTGGTGATCAGAGAGGTTGAATGAATTATACAAGGTCACGTAACTAGCAAATATTTGAGATACTTCTTGCCTCCAATCCAGTGTACTTTTACTTTGTAGTAATTGCTTCTCATTTGTAAGTGAGTTCTTCCTCCTCTCTCCATAGTGCTTTGTATACTTCTTACAAATATTTCTTTCTGGTTTGTATTATATTTATTTGTTTACATTCTTGTTCTTCCTTACCATTTAAATTTTTTTTCCAAATATATATGGACTGTGTCTTTTTCATCGCTGCATTCTTTAGATTAGATATGATGTCTCCTGTACATTTTTTATTGAATGAATGAATGTATTGGTCTTTTATGAATATGGTGATGCACTAGTTTTCTAGAGTCTGATTCTCCTTTGGTGAATTTATAATATCAAGCTTTTTAAGGGAAAAAAAAGAGCTTCTGTATTCATAAGGGTTTGAACTTGACTACTGATTTTATAAAACCTGACTTAAATAGCTTGCCCCTCTGTCTCTCATACACATCCCTCACAAGACACAGCACTATTAAGATCTAAGAGGACTTAACTCAGTATCAGTCTTCTCAACTGCCTTTAGGATTTGTCATGATATGGGAAAAGAATACTGAGGTAGTGATAAGAACTTTCTTTTCTGGATATTCTCGAGCAGTGACTACAGTTGCTGCAAGAGTAATTGCCAGATTGTCTTTGCATAAGGGTTGGACTAAGGGTAATGGTTGCTAGCACTGACTGTTGCAGCATTGCTATTCCCTCATTTTGTAGAGTTCCCAGTGAGATACTTCCTCTAGGAATGCAAATCGACATAATAGAACCTCTCTTTCTAGTTTATAATATTTCTGTAAAGAAAATTACAAAATTACAAAATTTATGAAAAGAAAATACATTCAGAATTACAAGCTGGGGAATGTTAGCAACACAATAAAGTGGGATTGGTCACTTTTACAGCTCCAAGCTATTGGAAGTGTCCCCTGTGGCTTGGGAGTAGAGGATCTAGCCATAGGACCAAGTTGGGGCTTGTGTTTTATAGATGAGGAAACTGAAGCCCAAAGAAGTTAATTCAATTTCCCAAAAAAGACACGGCCAGTAAGTAGCAGAGCTAGAATGCCTTCCAGTAAGCCATTTTGCATTATTTAACAGAGGTGCTACCAGTAGGTCTTGGATGCACTATGTCAGTGAATAAATATTATTAAGTCCCACATAATATGTGGGAGGCCCTGTGTTAAGTAATTTATAATTAAAGTTGAAGCCCTCCTTTAGCCCTAGGACCAAAGTGATCCCTAATCAGGGGAGATATGGAGTCTATAACACAGATTGCTCAGCATTGAATCAACCTTGTTGCTGATTCCACTTTCAACTTAGACTCCAGTTCTAGTCATTGAATTATTTTCCAACTCTAGTTCTAGTAATTGAGTCTTCATTTCCTTGCTTGTGTGGAAGTTCATACTGTCTGCTATTAGTAACCCATATCCTATTACTCCAGTAACCACTTGCTATGAAAGCTAGATTCTAATGTTATATTTATCCCTAAACATTTCTAGTTCCCCCTTCCTGCTGGGGCTTTCCTATATGTCCTGCCCTAACTCAATACAGTGGCCTGCTACTAGTAGCTTTTTCCAGCATAACTTCCCCTATTGGTTTATTGCTCTTACTGACAGAAGCTTCTGTTCAAGCAAATAGATGCCTATATATTTAACTTAAATTTTCTTTAAGAGAGAATCTTGTGGCAACAGTTTATAATTGCTAATGCTATTTTGCCATGTGATTATATATGTATACCCCTTCTAAGAAACAATATTGTATTCTGAAAGAAAAGCTAAAATCCTTATAAGATTTCATTAACTCAATAATTAGAGAACTACCCAATAATCATCAAAGATATTTACCTGAAGCCTAATGAATTAGATGCTAAATGTGTCTTACCTATCTTGCAAATTGCTGTGATCTTATTTTGTTTCTCATTTGAAAAGGCAAAGCTATTTTGGACTTATAGCAATACTAAAACAGGCTTAGTGTAGGCAGAACTCTATTCTTGGTACAAAAGTATACACTGCTTGATGGTGAGCACCTTTATGTGGTTTCATTAAATTCCAGACTTCTAATAGAGTACTTGGCCTCTTGTACTTAGTGTAGTTTTGATATTGTATATTGCATTTAAAAATGTTGACTAGCAGACTTAAAAAATGGGGAGGGGGAAATGAAAAATAATTTGCCTTTCAGCATATTCTAAGCCAGAGTTGGCTAAACCAAAGATTTGTATAGTCTTGCCAGGATAAGTAAAGGTTGCAACTCCTTAAATGTAATTGTTAATTCATAAAGGATCATTCAAAAGCTAGGAACCTGCCAAATCTCAGAAAACTGGCTACTTCATCACTACCCACCTGCCCCAATTCACCACCCAAAAAAAATCAGAGGTAAATACCAAATAGCTGTTGACCACCATGTTCTTGTGGTAAAGACTGACCACATCTGCCACATATAATATTTAAGAGTTATGCTGGCAATTTAAGGTTATGAAACTGAAGTTTTCCAGTACAACAAAAAATTTCCAACTACTAAGAATATTAGAGAGGAAAGAAAAGGTAAATTCCTTTCATATCAGTAATCCTATTTCTTTTCATGTAATATACATAGTTTTTTAATATATTTATAATTTGATTTTTGGAAGACATGAAGATTTTGGTCACATACAACATAAATTGTTTGAATATCTCCCTAATGTTAATAAATTTTAGGAATGGCAAGTGCTCATACAATATGGACTAAATAGATATTTTCTTCCCTTTTCTTGGTAAAGTTTTAAGCATGTAAATCAATTGTAGACAAAGAAAAGATTAATTGCATGTAGGACATATGATCTGGATGGCCTCTTGTCTATTTAAAATAGTCCAAACTATGTACTCCCTCTAGTCCTGGGCATAAAATAAAGGATTTTATTTGATTCTCTCCCCAGACCGGTTTTAGTAAAAAGCTAGTTAGAGAATACAGTCTTTATCATTTTTGAAATGTTCAACCTACATGTCATATTGGTAATAGGGATTTGAATCAGAATTGCTAGTTTCATCAACAACTTATAGAAGAAAAAAATTTCTTTTTGATGCTTAAAAATATGGAATATGTCACTTTCAAAATTAGTTTTTTTGTGCAGTTCTCACAACTCTATGAATTAAGACCTTCTAGAGTATATACATATACAAACCAAAAGGCTGAAAATAACTTTGATGAGAAGTTAAAGAAACAGGACTGCTTGACCCAGAAAAGAGAAGCATGAAATATGAATTAATGTTTTGGGGTATATTAAAGATCATTGGGAGTTTAGGGACCAATATTTCCTTTCTAAAGGATAAAGCAAAGAAAATGAGCTTGAATTGTAGGAAAAGAAATACGTTTTAGCTCTTTTGTGAAAAGTCTATTTGTAAATAGGTGTGTATTTGCATATACACATACCAGCCTTCACTCAGTGCACAGAATATCTCTGCACTTAATCTCTAACTCCCTTCCTTAGGCAAAAGATGGAAAACTGATCAAATCTCAGTTTTTACTGTCTCTCTTTCAGAGATATGTCAATAATGTGGAAAGGTAAGATCTTAGTATTTGAGTCCTTGGAGATTATTTAGGTCATTTCACTTGAATAATAGACTCAGTAAAGTTAAGTGATTTTAGCTTTTACTTTATATTAATTAGTTGATTCTGAGACCAGAGAGAGCTTAGCTATTCACATTATAATACTAAAATATTATTGTCTTTCAAGCATGGATAAGATGTGAAATGTTTTAAAAAAATTTCATCCAGTGATTCAATTGTTATATTTAGGTTATCCTTAATTAAATTTTTTGAATTGTGAAATTAATTGTAAACAGACATTTTAATATACAAAAATGATGTTCGAATAAGAAAATATAAGTCCATATTATTTATTGTACTTTGTTTTTTAGGAAGTTTACTACATATATGTTAAATTTTAAAGTCAGAAACAAAATTATTCTTTCTTTGTGTCTTCCTTGTTTCTTGAAAAGCAAGCCAGTAAGTTACAAGTTGTAGCAGGTGACAGAATGACTGTTTGTTTCCCAAAGACCATTATTGCTAAATTTCATTTCATGAGGATCATTATCAGGTTGACCACAGGGTGATTAATATTCAAGTAAGACAAAGCTACTAAATAATAGAGGAGTTGTGATGTGTTTCAGTGGCTATGTTTTCCAACAATAAAATCAGAGATACTTGAGTGTTCTTAGTATCATAAATCTAGAATTAGAAGAGATGTTAGATACCATCTAATTCAACCTTACTTTATAGATATGGAACCCAAGACCTAGATTTTAAATGAGTTGGCCAAAGGTCTCACGTGTGTAAAACTGGAATTATTAGAACTTGGTTCCTAAGTGTCCAAGTTCAGCAGTGCTTTTTCAGTATCTCTATTAATACCTCTCTCTGATTACAGTGATAAACTTCAGTTGTACTTTCTTTCTGAAAGAGCTTGAGCTATTTGGTCCTCTGCTTAAAAGATAGATATCATGGTGAAATGATATGATGATGATGATTGATGATGATTATAATTATGAATTGATATGCACATATCATTTTAAGGTTTGTAAAGCACATTATATACATTGTTTCATTAGATTCCCAGGGCTGAAAGAGAGTTTGAACCCTATCTCATAGTTACTGTGTAACCTTGGACAATAGTGTCTACTTACAGAGATGTGACTCAAATGAAATAATATGTATATATGTACGCATATACCCACCATTACATAACACTTAATATATAAATGTCACATTGTTTTTTAGCCTTGTTTTATAGATGGGGAAACTGAGGCTTACAAAGAGTTACTTGTACAAGGTCACGTTATTTAGTATTGGACATATGGATCTGAATCCACATTTCTCAATCCCAAAACCAACACTCTTAATAAATACATAGAATCTTTTCAGGGGGTGACTGAATGGGCATAGAGGGATTAAAGAGAGCAAGAGAAGAAGATCCTAATAGGTAAATGACAAAGATTGCCACATGTCCTAGATCAGAGGTTCTTAATGAAAGAAAGATTTCAGCAGGTCCATAAGTTTGGATGGGAAAAACAATTTCACTCTCCTTTTTATGTTACTGAAGCAATTCATTATAGAACAAATGCTAGCTACACTTACACTAAATCTATTTTTTTCATTAACTATCTTTACTTGTCTTTTATGCTTATAGTACTTGAATTTTAATTTTAAATATTGCAAAGGTTATGAGAAATTTTTAGCAATAAGGAAAGTAACAGGTAAATCTTCAGGAGGAAATAACATATAATTGAAATAGATTGAATTTAGTAAATTAAAAGATTACAGATTGAGAGCAAATCATGGAAATAAAATCCTACATTGCTCCACAATACTAATCTTGTTTATTTTTAAAATTCAGAATGCCATTTTCAATAGTATTTTTTTCATTTTTGATGTTTTTATTGTATGTTACTTGACTAAATAGTTCCTCATTTAAAATCCATTGAATTCCAGGCAAGTATTTTCTTAACTTTCAGGGGGATAACTAAGAGGATACCTTGATTTGATTTTCTTTTTCTTGGAAGATATGGAACTCTTACATGGGGAATTTCAGAATTAAATAGAATAGTCAAATGTGAACCACAAATGTGAAAAAATTCAAAACAGTGAAGAGCCTGTTGTTATTTACAGTGAATTAATTTAAGAGCGAAAGTGTAATTACTACAACAAAAGTTTAAAAAGAAATGTCAGATGATATAGCCTGAGGAGCCAGAACACTAAAATATGTGTTCATGGAGCCGTCATTTAAAAGGACCTTAAATGATTACTCATTTTTCACTTTTCTACAGCTTTCCAGAGTTTAACACAATAATGGGCATTGATTTTATTTAGTTAGTTTTGGGGACAGTGAGGTAGCACCAAAGTGTATAGAGTGCAGGGCCTAGAATCGAGAAAACTCATCTTCCTGAGTTCAAATCTGGTCTCATATTTATTAGTTGTGTGACCCTAGATAAATTACTTAACCCTGTGTGCCTCAGTTTCTTTGTCTGAACAATGAGCTAAAGAAGGAAATGTCAAACTACTCCAGTATCTGCTAAGAAAATACCAAATGGGGTCATCAAGAGTTGCATATCACTGAACAACAAAATTAATTCTTATTGATATATATTTTTTTCTGGTTCACTTAGGATTATGTAGGAAAATTATGTTGGGATTATTACTTTTAAATATGTTGTTTCCCCAAATATTCACTTAAAAAAAAAACAAAAAAATACTCTTGTGTTTTCTTGAAAATCTGTAGTAGAGCCTCCATGCTGCAAAATTTTAGAGAGTCAGTCTGGTATTCTGTTCCAGCCTTTTATCACTTTAGATGTTTTAAGGGTCAAGTTATATCAAGTCTTTCTGTAAATGGGAAGAAAGTAGAGGAAGAAACTTGATTAACTAGCTTATAGGAAAATTCTTACAGAATATGCTTTTTGTGTGGTAGTTAAAATCTAAAGAGAAATTATTTTCTCTTCTCAGTAGTACAGATCTCCCTTGTCTGTTCTATACAATAAATTCTGATGGTAAAGTTTACATAGGCTCCATGCTGCTAATTATTCCCTATCTAAGAGAATTTAGTTTTAAAAGCCTTGAACTCTTATTCTTTGGAATATGTGGTATATACATAGCCCAGAAACCAGAATTTGCTAATAGGCTCAAAGGATTTATTAGTTGTCTCTCAAAAAGAATTTAAAGTTTTTCAAAACTGTAAGAGGATAGGACTGAATCTTTAATCATCATTAAAAACAAACATTAAAAAAAACCCTCAAGATTTCTGGTCCTGCTGTGTAAATTATTGTGGGCCAGTCAGGCTTATTTTTTGAAGAGTATGATTGAAATTTGCAATGTTAACTTCATAGAGTTTCTAGAATGCAGAAAAAAAAGGCCCTTTGCAGAAAGGTATCTGTCTGGAAATGTTCCAGTTATCCTTGCCCAAGTTAGGGTAATGTGTTAAAAGTCATTCAAAATCATCTTAAAGTAGATCTTTTGGTAAACAACAGTGAGATTATTTTAACTAAGAATATTTGTAAATAATAATTCAGGTCCATAAAACACTTTAAAATTTGCAAAGTATATTATATGTTAAATATATTTACTACTACTCTATAAGGTAGGGTGCTATTATTATTATTATTATTCCTATTTTACAGAAGTGGACATTGAAATTGACTTACCCAGGATCACACAGCCAGTTGTGTTTCAATTGCCAGAGGCAGGATTTACAACCTAGTCATCTTGATTCTAAATCTAATATTCTAACTCATAGAGAATGTAGCTCCTTTATAAGTAAAACCATGAAAACCTATAGAAAGTACTTGGGAGTTATTGGAGCCTTCTGAACTTAGTTTCTATACCTTGAAAACATACAGAAGGAAAATTAAACTGAACATGTTCTGGATGTTATTTGACTGTTCACTTTTGAGCATGAAGGGGATAGAAATTTCTAGGAAACTACATCTATATTTAGTTTTCCTAAGTAGTTGTTCTGTCATAGTCTTTATGTTTTGTTTTTGGGTTTTTTGTTTGTTTGCTTATTTTGGCTGTATTGTTTAGAGCCTTTTGAATTGCTTCCTCTATATCCCTTCTCTCAAACATTCCTCAGAAACATTTAGAATTCTAGCCAAAACTAAACTATGTACCTTTTATTCACATTAGTACCACTTTAAAGGTTATAATGCACCTTATATAGCATCTAATTTGTCCTTGAAGACAAGTATCACAATTTTTGGTAGACAGTTATTTTAGCAGATAAAATTTTCAGTTGTGAGAAAAAGAAAAACATACTAATCATGGGTAATTTTAGACTGGGGCACAGGGGAGGGAGAATCCTCCAGGAGGTTACATGAGATGCTGTCCTTGGGATTCTATCATTAAAAGCCAGCTACATTCCTTGTAGTTTTTTCATAATCTTACTCTTGTGCTTTTCTGAAATAGTTTAAGGGTAGCGAAATATTATGGCCTATTTTTCAGGGGTCCAGTTTTCCTTAAAACTTATTACCATTTAAAAAGGAAAAGTCTTGATCAGAAAACGAACTCTTAGAAAGTGAGAAAAATAGTGTGATATATAGGTAGAACACTAGGACAGAAATTTGAGTCCTATTTGACTCATGCTTTGATGTAAAGTTGGCTAGAATTACACCAGTTTCACCTTTCACATGTTTACCCCCAACTAGAAGCTCAGTGATTTGGGGAATGAAAGGTTATGATGTGGTTAAGCTTCTTTGGAAGAAAGACATCATTTATTAGAGAGGCAGCATGGAAATACTCTCTACTGGAGACAGAGTCAGAGGGCCTAGATTCAAATCCTGACCCTTTCAGTTAATTATTCTTTGACTATGAGCAAGTTCCTTAATTTTTCTGAGCTTAGTTTCCATCATTTTTAATACATGATTGTATCATGCTTGCATTACCTATGTTACAGATTTGTTGTGAAGAACTTTGTTTTTAAAGGGTTATATAAATTACCAGTCTAAAAAGATTATATGAACACATATTATAATTGATAAACATTGAGTGTTAATACTAATGATAAAATGCTTCCTTATTTTTCTTCTCATTAGCCTCCTATCCCATTAATTAAAAAAATGCTCTGAAATACCAACTGCTTTTTCAAGTAAAAGTAAAATACATATTTTGGTGGAGCAGATAAAGAGTTAAACTAAAGGAGTAACCAGCTGTTTCCAACTAACTTATATGGAGGAAGTGAATACTAAGTCAGCAGTAAGCTACCGTATTCCTACTTTTTTTTACCTCTTCATTCTTCAACTGTCTTATTTTTCCTTTCTCTTTTGGGTTGAAGACAAGCTAGATAACACTATCTGTCTGTCTTCCTTGGAATAAAAATAGTTAACTAATTCCAAAATTGAAACTTGACATGCACATCTAGGATTTTGATTTCACCTATCAATTTTTTTTGTAGATTGTTTTACTTAATTTCCATTTAATGCTTTCACTTTTAAATAGTCACTAAGTGGTAATGTGGATAAAATCCTGGATGTAGATTCAGGAAGACCAGATAGCTACTAACTTTGTGACTTTGGACAAGACACTCGATTTGTCTATCTTAAGTTTGCTCATTTGTAAAATAGAAATGTTTATTCATTTATTTATTTATTTATTTTTATTTAATTATAAATTTTTTTTGACAGTACATATGCATGAGTAATTTTTTTTATAACATTATCCCTTGTATTCATTTTTCCAAATTATCCCCTCCTCCCTCTACTCCCTCCCGTAGATGACAGGCAATCCCATACATTTTACATGTGTTACAGTATAACCTAGATACAATATATGTGTGTAAATCTCATTTTCTTGTTGCACATTAAGTATTAGATTCCGAAGGTGTAAGTAACCTGGGTAGATAGACAGTAGTGCTAACAATTTACATTCACTTCCCAGTGTACCTTCTCTGGTTGTAGTTGTTTCTGTCCATCATTGATCAACTGGAAGTGAGTTGGATCTTCTTTATGTTGAAGATATCCACTTCCATCAGAATACATCTTCATACAACATTGAAGTGTACAGCGATCTTCTGGTTCTATTCATTTCACACAGCATCAGTTGATGTAAGTCTCTCCAAGCCTCTCTGTATTCCTTCTGCTGGTCATTTCTTACAGAGCAATAATATTCCATAACCTTCATATACCATAATTAACCCAACCATTCTCTAATTGATGGGCATCCATTCATCTTCCAGTTTCTAGCCACTACAAAAAGAGCTGCCACAAACATTTTGGCACATAAAGGTCCCTTTCCCCTCCTCAGTATTTCTTTAGGATATAAGCCCAATAGCAGCAATTCTGGATCAAAGGGTATGCACAGTTTGATAACTTTTTGTGCATAATTCCAAATTGCTCTCCAGAATGGTTGGATCTGTTCACAATTTCACCAACAATGTATTAGTGTCCCAGTTTTCCCAATCCCCTCCAGCATTCATCATTATTTGTTCCTGTCATCTAATAGAAATGTTAATAGCACCTATTTCATAGGGTCTTTGTGAGGATAAAATGAAATAATATTTACAAAGTGCTTTGCAAACCTTAATAATCTATGTAAATAAGATTGTTCTTAATACAAACCCATAGTCAAAACAATCTTTAATTCTATACAATGAAGATTTGTTAAGTAAATAAAAAGAAGGCAGGTTGTGTAGTGAAAAGAACATTGCCTTTGGAATTTAAAGACCTATGTTTGAATTCTAATTTTGGGCAACTCCTGGACCACCTTTGAAAAGAAAGGACATGATAAACTCTAAGGTCCTTTTAACCTATAAAATTTATTATTTAGATTTTACTACCCCCGTTTAAAATGAAAACATCAAGAAAAGTAGTAGGGGAATAATTATGCATGAAAATATGCTAAGTATGAAGGCTTTTTGTTATATTGGCAGCTGTGGAGAAGTTTGCTGTAATTATAGTTTATTTTGGGATTTAATTTTAGGTTTCTTTTTTGCAGTTTGTACCTCTTCAATGTACTTTCACAGGATCATCGTTTTAGCGTTGGAATGGACCTCAGAGGTCATCTTGTCCAAATCAATCTTTTACAGATAGAAAATCAAGATCTGAATAGGTTGTGACCCAAATAGTAAGTGGAAAAACTAAAATCTGAACCCAAGTTCTCTAATTCTGTGTCTAAGCTATATTACCTCTTTAACAGTGCATAATACTTCATCTATCTTTATATATGTATATATATATATATACATGCAAATGTGCATGTGTATGTATGTTGTTTTTCTTTAAAGATTCCCCCCTAATCTAGATTGTAAATTTCCTTAGGGCAGGAATAATATATATATTTTTAATTCATCTGTATATTTCCCTGTAACATATCATAACATCTGAACAAAGTAGTTGCTTTATTAATGGATTTGCTTAGGTAGAGTATAAGAGTTAGAGCTTGAAAGGACTTTATAGAATTCTGATCAGTCAATAAAAAAGCATTTATTAAGTATCTATCACAGTATAAGCAATAGGACTACAAAGATGAAAAAGTTCTTCCTTTGTGGAAATTTTCATTCTAAAAAAGAAAGTAAAGAAGATACAAAATATAAAGAAAATACAAATTGGGGATATGAGGCTGAGGGGATTAATATAGTTCCCATATAGCAAATGATGTTTGAACTGACCTTTGAAGGAAACTTCAGATTCTATGAGGTTGAAATGAGGAGGGAATATATTAGAGACATGAGGGACAGCCTGTGAATAACAGAGAATTGAGAGATGTAATTCCACAAATTAGAATCAGCAACAGGATCAGTTTGGCTGGATTGTAAAATATATAATGGGAAATAATGGGCAATAAGAATGGAAAGGTAGTCTGGAAGCCAGGAGAAGGGCTTTAAGTTTAAGTTTATATAGAGTGTATATTTGATCCTGGAGGCAATAGGAAGTTCTGGAATTTATTGATTGGGAGAGTGACATGATCAAACCCTGTCTTAAGAATGTCACACTAGCAGCTGAATGGAGGCTGGGTTATGGAGAGAGATTGAGGATTTGGGGTTTAAACTGAGATGATTTAGTAAGAGACTATTCTTAACTGATACTAGGCCAGAATTAGTTTGGAGTACCCAAGGATCTCAAATGAATTCTAAGCCGCCAACGCAATTTGGAGAGGTCCTGAATTGAGTATATAGCATTGTTCTAAGGCACATATCAATACGAATGATTTTTGTCTGGGTATATTACATCCTTGAATTGGAAAAAGAATGTGACTGAAATTGGAGTGACTATTGGGTTAATTTCCTCTTACAGTTTTAGAATTCTAAAGGAAGAGACTCAGTACTTTCTGTTCAGCCACTGTTCAAATATTATTCTAATCATGATCTGTGATTATTGTTTTGGAAAGATCTTAACTTGTTTTTGAGCACTTTCTGAATTTCTTTGGAGGATGCAAGCTCAGACTCATGGGATAAAGGGAGTTTGAGTTAAGAGAGGAAGGAGAATAGACTTTAGACAAACTCTTGCAGAGATAGAGAAGAAATATGATAGAAATTGAAAAGAGAGGGCAGAATAGAAGTACAATTAAATTTTCTACAAGGAGATGGATAGTGCTTTGGGGGTTCAGAGGAATATTTGAAGTAAATAGAGTAGGACTTAAATGTTTGCTCTAAGATGAATTAGATGAATCACTTTTTGGAGAAGAGAGAAGGAAAAAATAATCTTTTGATCTAGTAGGTACCTTTGTGTTCCTACCTTACAAAACTATATCTGCAATTTAATGATTAAAAACCCTAGAGACAGAGAAGCAGTTATAAGGGAAAATTTCTCATGCAGAATTGCATGGGAATTCTAGAGGAGAGGCTTTATCTTCAGGTTCAAACTTGAAGACAGAGATAGAGAGACAGAGACAGAAACAGAAAGACACTTGAATCCAAATTTTCTGATTGCAAATTCAGTGTTCTTTTTATTTTGCCTTTCTGGTTCTTGATATTAAGTACTGGGGACTATCTTTACCTTCTGTGAAGGCAAATAAAATTCAGGGAGATTTGATTCTCTCAAAGTATCCAATCCTTCAGTGTCTTTGATTACAGACCTTTTTCAGAAGGTTTGTAGTGTCTTGGCAGTCAGCACAATGTCATTGTAAACAATATCTGGAAGAGTTACCCATCCTTAGGGATTTTTCTTTTATCTTGGTCACTAGGCTGGATTTCCTCCACTGCTTTGGTAAGGTACCTTTGGTGAACTGGGGAAACAAGACCCCACAAAATCAAGAATAGTCTCTGCCCTCAAGATGGTTAAATATTTCTTCTCATGAGGACAACTTGAAAACAAGTGAGTTAAATATAAGATAATTTGAGAAAGAACAGAATACTCACAATTAGGACTATCATGTTACCTTCTTCCTTCTAATTCATTCCTCCACATCCACATTTTTCTATGTAACTATAAAGAAGAAATCGAAGAGGGAAAAACATTTTCCTCACAATTTTGTGTTGATATATATATATATATAGACTTTAAGAACCACAGTAGTACCACAGCTGAAAGCAAAGACCTTAATAATTTACTTCTTCTCACTAGAACAGACAAGAAGTAAAATAAAGGTACATAAACTAAGATTGATTTTTTCCCCCTTACAGATTGAAGTAGGATGAGGTAAAAGTAGTGAGCAGTGTGGAATCTTCTTAGATTTTTCTTTACTTATCACCCTGTAGGTGGTACACTGTTTGGTTTATAACTTTGATAACTTTGGACATGCATGTTCTGGGAATTTCATTTGAAACTATGGTAGGTTAGGAATTAAAAATGAAACTTGAAAAGAAAATACATCCTAATTTTAAGTATGACCCCTTTGCAAACTAAAATTAAATATTACTTGCTATCACAAAAATATAACTTGAGTAAGTGAATGCTTTCAAGTATTTTTGTCTGATGACTTAGGACCTTAAGTCCATTAGGACTTAATGCTTGATACTTTTTTCCTTTCATCTTCTGTTTTATTCTGAAAATTTTAAAGAAAATTATTTCAATAAATATGCCAACTTTAAAGAAAGTTACTTATCCTGTTGTTTTTTCTTTGAAACTTTAGCAAAAAATATGCTGGAGTCAATTGTATTCTTTTAAAGTCATTCAGATGCTCATAAAGTATATACTTAAGCCAGAGGTTTTATATATAAATATATAGGTTGGAAGATAGTAACAAATATGTTAGTGGAATAACTCCCTGTGCCTTGATCAAATTTTATGATCTGTCTTCTAGATGTTTAAATTTTCCATGATATGTGTTGATTTGGTAATGAATTAACTAAATTAAAATTTGGAATAGGGTAGGAAAAGTGGTACTTTTTACTCAAGAAGAAAGAAGCAGGGAAGAAAAGCACTGGAAAGAGAGAAGAGGATAGATGTGATAAGATTAAGAAGTAAAGGTAATGATACTGTTTGTAATCTTTTCTATGATCTTGGAAATTTCTTAGAGCACCCTTGAAAATCAATTCCATAGTGCTTTTCATTCTGTATTTGCTCAAGTCTTAAATAGGTAAGGTTAAATGATATGGCTGAAGTTCTGGGAGTAAAGATTTCAAGAACCACCTCTTTAACCTTTGTAAGTTCCAAAGTAAGCAGATATCCACCCTCATGGCACTTTACATTATGCAATTTTTTTATGGGTCTTAACGGCCAAAGAATTCATCACAGAGTAGCTAGCCTTTTGGTTTAAGCCTCTCTGTACTTGGCTACTTTAATTCTCGGACAGGAGATAGTCCATTGCCAGGACCATACT
The DNA here is from genome assembly GCF_048593235.1 of Sminthopsis crassicaudata. Lineage (NCBI taxonomy): Eukaryota > Metazoa > Chordata > Mammalia > Dasyuromorphia > Dasyuridae > Sminthopsis > Sminthopsis crassicaudata. The sequence goes on from NC_133618.1 coordinate 528,928,796, forward strand.
CCCAGACTTTGTAGTTTGATGCAAAGTGTCAGAGTTTATGTTCTGTCGACATAGCCTTTTGGATGCCCAAGGTCACTATAATCCCAAGAAATTTTTGGAGATAGTGATAGTAACTATTGTGTTCAAGTAAGGTTTTGGTAATCTCTCTGAAATTAGCATGTAAATTTTTTCTTACTAAAACTTAATTCCATAATCTTTTTCTTTCTTCTTTCTTCTTTTCTTTCTTTCTTGAACTTCTTGAAAAATAATTCATTTTTTAGGAAGATTTGGGAGACCAAATAAATATCAGAAAAGGAGAAATGGTCCCTGCCAACTGCCATCTTTCTCTTTCAGTTGATTTAAATATCATCCAAATAATTTTGGCATTTAAGGGGGTGTATGGAGATCTGTTTATTTGCAACTGACAAAAGGTAACTGGGTCTTTTTAAAAAGCTTTGCTTGGCAGTCTAAACTTTAACCATATGCCATTGGGTTAACGTGTTTATTTTGAGCATGTTTAAATTTTCTTACCTTAAATTACCCTTAGTTTGTTCCTCCATTTGACATGCCAATAAGGTTTCCAATAAGCATTAAAACGTTGGTCATGAGCATCTCACTACTAAAAACCAAAGGGACTATTTCATTTTCTTAATTTTGGAGGCTAGATAACACAATGGCAGATTTAGAAATAGGATTCAGTATTCCTACTTCACAGTACAGTACTTATTCACCTCTCCATTATTACTCCTTTATAATAGCCATTAAATAAAAGTTAAATAAAAGAATCAGTTCATGTGTAGAGATAATATTTGAAATTTACCTCAGTCACAAAATTATGATTAAAACAATTAGCATAATAACAAATAAGACTAATAGCTAACATTTATATAATTCTTCACTGTTTATGAAGCATTTTACAAAGCATTTTTATGCATGTCTAACCTTAATTTGGTACCTTGAAGACCTAACAACCTATCAGAATGTTAATGAAAGAAATTTCTTGCATCCATTAAAATGTAAAGTTATTGAGAGCCAAGACTCTCACTTTTGTATTTGTATTTCCCATGCTTAACATATTCCCTGGCACAGAAAAGCTTAGTAAATACTTTATTGATTCAGCTAATTAATTCATCACCTTGAATATGTATTTGAAAAATACACTCTATAATCTGAAAGTTGTGGATAAGGAAACTTGGGGAAAGGGAAAGAACACTAATCTTAACCTGATTTGACCTGGGTTTGAGTTCCTCCTTTGAAATTCTATGGTTGTGTGAATGTGGACTCATCACATAACTTCTCTTAATCTCAGTTTCTTTAGCTAAATACTAAAGTGTTTCTCCAAAGAAGGCACTTTGTAAACCACTATGCAAATGTGAACTATAATTAGCTATAATTTGTGTTACTTCAGGATTGCAATGCTGATGAACTTCTGTAGCAAGTTAGATTGTTAAACTTGTATAAATTGTTTGGTAAACCTAAATTTTATATTGGAAATATCTACAGAGTCAAGTTTTGTCTAAATTAGAAAGAAATGAAAGAATTTGTTGAAGCAATTCAAGATATGTAAAAATGGTGACAATCAATTAAAATGTATAACAATTATTATTTTGGAAATAATGGAATATCAAGATGAATTCATTTTTAGAGCATTTTCATAGTCACTGATTTCAGTTACCTTTAGTATGACATCTACTGAGGAGAACCTGGTTTCCCTCCTTGTTTTTCCTCATTGTTCTCATTTCTAAAAGAGGTCTCGTGGATAGTGAGTCATAAAAGTCCAGATTCAAATTTGACCTTTGGCCCCAAATAAAACATTTATACATTTTATCTCAATACCCTCAGGTAATTTACTATAAATTGATGAGAAGGTTCTGACCTGAATTGCTGTAGGAAGTTCCTTGCCAAATTTTTCCTATACTGAAAGAAAATTACTAGTTCCTTTAAAAAAAAAAAAAAAAAAAAGCTTAGTGTAAGGGTAGTGTGGGGTGGGAATGAAACCTTGATTTGGAGAAAAGAGAATTTCAGCAGTAGAACATGTAAATGATTATATCCCTGCTCTGCCTCTAATTATGGGAGCATGAATCAGTTGGGGAATGACAGGCCTATGATAGGTATAGACCTATCACTACATTTTTCATTCTTTTCATTGTTTATCTTCCCTTTCTGTATGTTCTAAACTTTTATTCTTTGATTCATGACCCATATTTTGTCCTTTTTTAGTCTCTATATTCCACATGGAATTAAAGCTATTTTAAGTTCTTTCTTCTAAAAAGTTTCTGTGTTATTGCTTTACAGATCTTTCCCCCAGCCCCTTTTTCTGTTGTGACTTAACTGAGAAATACCAATTCCTGTAGATGAGAGACAGAGAGGATATTGCCCCATGATAGTTTTCTTTTTTCTTTCTTTTTTTTTTTAAAAAGCTTTTTATTTTTGAAATGCATGCAAATATAGTTTTCAACATTCACCCTTGCTTTCAAATCCTTGTGTTCCAAATTTTTCTCCTTCCCTTCCCCTATCCCCTCTCCCTAGATGGCAGGTAATTTAATAGATGTTAAACATGTGCAGTTCTTCTATATATATTTCCACATTTATCATGCTGCACAAGAAAAATCAGATCAAAAAGGGAAAAAAATGAGAAAGAAAACAAAAGGCAAACAACAACAAAAAAGGGGAAAATACTATGTTGTGATCCAAATTCAGTTCTAACAAGTCTTCTTTTTGTTTGCAATCTACTTTTTTCTATAGCAAGTCTATTGGAATTGGCCTGAATCACCTCATTGTTGAAAAGATCTACGTTTATCAGAATTGATGTTGCTGTGTACAATGTTCTCTTGGTTATACTCACTTCACTTAGCATCAATTCATTTAAGTCTCTCTAGGCCTTTCTGGAATCATCCTGCTGATCATTTCTTATAGAGCAATAATATTCCATAACATACATATACCATAATTTATTCAGCCATTCCCCAACTGTTGGTCATTGACTCAGTTTCCAGTTCCTTGCTACTACAAAAAAAGGCTGCTACAAACATTTTTATACATGTAGGTCCTTTTCCCTCCTTTATGGACCTCTTTGGGTCCATAGCCTTTGTTCTCAATTGCCCCTAGAAGTTTTCTTGTGTCTTTCATTATGCAGTTCATTCTTAAGCTTTCCCTTTTTTCTTTTCTTCTCATTTGCCTTGAAATCTCTTTCCTTGGATCATATCTCCCCAATCTTCTGCTTTCAGTTACCTCTGGAAGGTTTAGTTTTTCTAAGCTCCAGATCCTTGCAGATTATACTCTTTGTAAAGTCACTATCTCCCTTACCAATACGATTTTCCCCTTCCTTTCTTCCTGTTTCATGCTCTTCCATTGCTTTCTTGCTCATTCTCCTGTAAGCTCTCTCCATCATTACTTTTTTTCATTTTTCTTTTTGGAGTCATCAATCTATGGACGTAGCCATAGTTTCTGTGGGATAGTTCTGGGTGAAGAAGTAAGTTGCCCACTAGTTTGGGTTGAGAGTAAAGAGAAGTAACTGAGAATTAAAGGTGATTGGCTATAATTATTGACTTCTGAAAATGCCAAGATATCAGAGAAAATAAATGTGAAGAGAAGACATGAATACAAAAGATTAATATAGGATGATTCTTTTTATAAGGAGAGAAGTAATTAGTGTCAGAAAACATGCTAATAAAAGAGAATTTGATGATAGATATAAAGAATATATGGAAGCTAATCAAACAAAAAGTGATTGAAGATTTGGTTGACATTCATTCTTACAGTCACTGTAATATCTGTAAGAATACACATCAGTAGCACTAAAAAAATAATTTGATGGGTCTATAAAGTCTCTTTTTGTGCCTATTAATTTCCAAATTGTTAGCAAGTAGTGATTGTAAAGTGTTTAGTTCAAGACCAAATTTTTTTTAAAAAGATTAAATTCTTGTCAGGTTATATATTTTTGTCTTTTGACAAAGTTGATGAAGCAGCACTAAATAAGGGCAAATGCAGAGAGATGATAACAGGTATTTCATGCATGTAAAGGAGATGAGAACTACTGTCAGAATGAATAGACTATATTAGTACATACTAGATAAGTATCTTAAGGAAGTAGGAGAGTAAGGAATTGTAGTGTTTCTTTAGAAACATAATAGACATTTAATGTAAAGATATGACAGGATTAAAGCATCTCTGGATTAATTAAAACCTCAGCTTTACTACTAACTATATGTTTGTGACATGGAATAAATTGGGTGTGAAACTCCTTTTATGTTTTTGATATTCCGTGACTTCAAATTTCATCTCCTTGGTTTTAATATTAGTGGTAATGGATAATTACTATCTGTTAAACTTATATACTAATAATACACCTTATTTTAAGCAATAAAATACTGTTTTATGTGGACAAAACTATCCAGGAATGGCTTCTAATAAATATTATAAAAATTAGTTTAAAAGTGCTCTCATTATTACATGGTTAATATTATGTCAGACAGTGTAGTCCCAGTGGTGTCCTAGTGGCACTCTTCCTTCTTTTTGTTGGCTTCATATGGGTACTACTTGCTTTATTCTGGTTATTCTGTGTCATAGGTACAACAATGGTGAGAGTGCTTTTGGTTATTAATTCATTGTTGTAGTTTCTTTGTATCTCATATTAGAATGTCCAATAAGACACCTATTCAAGATTCTAGATTACTAAAAAAAGAAAAAGCCAAAATTCTTTTAATAACATCCTTTTCCCGAAATATTTTTATGAATTTCTTTTGTCTATACATCACAATCCTTTCTGAGAGGAAACAACCTCCATACCCTTTCCCCCTTTTATTTATTCATCTGGCTTACTCACCCCTTCCTCATTGAACTGTCTTTGTAACAAAGAAAAACATTAAAGCCAAAATAACTGATATAGTGACCATGCCTGACAATGTAAATAAAGGACATTCTTTTCTTCTTTCCTAAAATCCCTCTTTAATTGATGAGAAGGGAGCAAGGCTTCAGTACCTATTCTCCAGGTGGCTCAATTTAAAAAATAAACAAAAAGCCAATCTATCAATACTAGATTAACACAAATTGAAGATGAAAACTAGACATATTTCCCCTTTAGATTTAGTAGTTTGTAGACCTGGAGTTGATTAACCCATAATTTGTTGAACTTGGTACTGTTTTTTGTTGCTGTGAGAGTGGGAATTTTAAGCATAAGTCTTAGTTTCTGATGGTTTATAGAGTAGTTGTGAATGATGGCATGGAACTATAGAACAATATAATACAATATATGGTTTAATATCAGACTCTATGTTAAGTTCAAGAACCCTCAGTACTATAGACATTAAGAAAAATGAGGAGATTATATTCAATAAACAATTATTAACTGTTTACTAGATAGAGGAAAATACTACCTTAACTTTTTGATTTCTAGCCATCTCCCATGAATTTGTAAAAATTATGAAAGGTCCTGTGGAAAAAATGAGATGTAACTTTTTTTTTTTTTTTTTTACTATACTCTGAATATTAATTTCAGACAGTACCTGAGTTGAATGTTAGAAGAAGCAAAGCATTGGAGAGGTAGAGAGGCAGAGAAGTGGAAGAATACATTTCTGGCTTAGAGGGACAGTCTATGCTGAGTTTGGGGACCAGCAATTGGCCATTTAGACTTCAAGAGGAGTAATATGATATTAGTATGAATGGATGATTAAAAATGCAGATCTGAGTTATATTTTATTTTAGAGGCAATTGGATGTCACTGATTCTTGAGGGTATGTGGGATGTGGACAGCAGAATTTTGCTTTAAATACCACTAAATACTACTGGGGAATAAGGAGGTACAGTATCACAGAGTCCAATTAAAGAAGTTCAAAAAGAAAGGATGGCTTCAGAGGAGTCAAGGAGCATTGAGGCTAAAAAGTGGGAATTGAAATCTCTCAGTGAGAACATCAATGGTATGCTTTGAAAAAAGACTTTCAGTATGGTAATGGGATAGAGTCCAGACTGCAGAGCATTGAGAATAGAATGGATGGTAAAGAAATGTAGATCGCAGATGTGGACCACATGTTGGAGAACCTTGGTAGTGAAAGGAAACGGAGAAAAAAAATCAAACTTTGTTTCTGGTGATTCTTTTAAAGATATTCTTATATTGTAATGCAGAATAATATGATAGATGGGAGATGGCAAAGGGACACAACTGTAAAATACGTTTTGCATTTTGTCTTGTTTTATACCGGCTAAGTAGAACTTGGCCCCTTGGACTTAATACTTTGAAAATCAGAGATTTCTTCTTCTAAAGCACATTTTCCAAACTTGCTAAAGTAGCTAAATATTCTTGGGAGTTCAGACTATCATATTTTTTAGCATGTTCCGGGTGCATGAAGTAAAATATAAAAATATCATCTAGTTAAATGATTATAACACAGTTGAGAAAATTCTGACATGTAGGAGGTTCTTGATTTGCTCTCCCTTCCTTTACTTCCAGGATAACTTTTTGATTAAAATGTATATATGGCCTGCAATGTCATTTTATATCTCTCTTTTATCTACATAGTAGCAAGTTGATAACTTCATGTAGATCTAGCCAATAAATCTACAGACCTTTGAATACGTCTGGGATAAGCCTTAATGTCTCACTGATTGAGTGCTATAATATCTTTAGAGGTTTAGTTCTTTATTTGAATTTTTTATTTTCAAAGAGTTTGCAGTGTTGTGGCTGAGAAACAATAGAAAAACTTATTCTCTATGTTTTTTTACAAATATTCACAAAGGTCTGTAATTTTATCCCTAACATTAAACTAGAGTCCCCAGTTCAAGTGTATTTATGTTTGGTAATATCTTTGGAGCCTTTGAGACCTTTAAAAATATCCTGATACTTAATGTTTGGCTGGACCTTTGACTCAGTATTCTCACTCTGCCATCAAGTGAGTACTCCAGCTAGAACTTGAGGTGTTATCTGTCCTAGAGGATAATCTCTGGTGTAAAGGGATAACTAGGTTTTCTTTAGCATCTTAAAGGTATAATAGACCACAAAGATCATCTAGTCTTTCTTATGACATAAATTCTTTCTTTTACAGCATCCCTAATAATTTTCTTTCTAAGATCTCCAGTGAGAAGAAACTTGACATTTCTCTGAGACAGTGCTTTCAATATTTTACAGATCTAATTATTGGGAATTTATTCATTATGTTAAGTTGAAAATCTGCTTCTCTTGCTTTCACTCATTGGTCTTATTTTATCTTTAGAATGAGCAGAAAAGACTAATCTTTTCCAAACAACTGTGAAATTGTCTCGATAGTAAGGACCTTAGAAATCTTCTAGTCTTAAAGAATGATTGCACAGTTTTTTACAAGTTTACTTTAGGTGTGTCTGAGATTTATATTCCTATGCAAAGAACTTATGGATTGGGGGAAATGATTTCAGTTTGTGAAGTTTCTGATAAGACTCCAAATCCATTTGACCAGGATAAATTGTCCTTGGTATTGGATTGTGAGGAGTTTGCAGAGTACAATAGTCCCACTTAGTTCCCTGACTCTACATGTTAAAAAGAACATGTTCCAGGATGGTGATAATGATAATAACAATAACAACAATAATACTAATTTGACTGACATATATTAAACTTTGAAAAGTACTTTTATATTCCTTTGTTTTGTGTTAGCTTCTTTGTGAGATGTTTGTATGTATGTATATTAGAGACAGACAGACATGAAAGAGGGAGTGAAGGGAGGAAGTAAAAGAGGAGAGAGGGGGGGAAAGATAGAGAATAAGCACAATGAAGTATTTTTATCCTGATGGTGAGATGATTTGGACAACCTGTACTTTTTCAATCAAATTGAGCTTGCTTGTTACACTTGGTGTTGGAAACAAGGCAAGGCTGAGGTTTTTCATGGCATATTAGAACCAAAGAATACTTCTCTTTCAAGATTATGTAGAGTCATGGTGCTGTTACCTTTGTTGCCATGCAATCTCAACTAAGGAATTATCCTACTAGATTGTAAACTCCTTGAAGATACAGAATATTTGTCTTTTGCCTCTTTTTGCAAATTTGGGGCTTAGTATTTTGCCTGACACATAGTAGATACTTATTATAAATTTATTGCTTGATTAAAAGAACTAAGTTTTTCTTCTTAAAGTAGTAGGTGATTGGGTCAATGGTCAAGTAGATCTGGCCCAGGATAGAATCTTTTGATCCACTAAAGGCCAAAGCTTAGCATGAACTTGATCTGATTTTCTCTGAATTAGGTTGACTAATGAGCAGGTGCAGAAAAGTAAGCAGTTTTGATAAAGATACAAAACTTTTCTTTGGTCTTAAATGAACTGAGCCTTGTTTCATACAGAGTAAGGGATCAGAAGTAGTGGATCATAGCTTAATCTTAAATGCTATGCTAAATTTGAGTGTATTAGCATACACTGTACAGGTTATTGAAAACTGTTCTGGGCCCAGAAAAAGGGCTTTGTGATACTTAGCTGTAGGTTACAATAGGTTAATATTAGTCAGGAAGTACAGACTTGAATATTGTAATACGTAGGCAAAGTTGGGAAGATGGCTTTATTTGGACAGGTAGGAGACTAATGCCAGGAAAGTCTAAGGTCCTATATGTTTGGGTTTCCTAAATTTTTTCCACTCCTGACCTCTTTTCATCTGAGAAATTTTTATGTGATCCTGGATACGTAATATATAAAACAGGTATATAAATCAAACATTTACTAATGAGAAGTCATAATTTTGTACCTCTATATTCAGTTAAAAGATCCCACATGGAGTTACAAGCTTCAGTGTAGGAAGCTTTGCTATAGGTAAATCTGGACAGGTAAGGTTCAAGATTTTGGAAATCAGAGTCAAAGGGAAAAAAAAAACCTAAACATTTATTAAGTGTCTTCTTACTGTGTGCTATGCACTATGCTACTTGCTTTATGAATGTTTTGTTTGAGCCTCACGACTCTGGGACTTAGATACTGTTATGATTCCCATTTTATAGTTATAGAAACTGAGGGAGACAGGTTAAATTACTTGTGAAATATTAGAGAACTAGTAAGTGTCTGATGCTGGATTTGAAGTCAGATCTTCCTGATTCCAGGCCCAGTGCCCTATCCACTGTGCAACCTAACTGCCTCTCAAAGGCAGTGAAGAGTATATGAGAAGGCAGGACTGAAATTAAGCTCTCATCCTAGGAAAAAAGTATTTTGCTCCTTGCTTTGGTCTTTATTTTTTCATTGACCCACGGTTACTAATTGTAGGTAGAAACAAGTCGGGATAACTTAACCCCCAAAGAAAGAACAGAATTTAAGATTTTTCTGAAACAGTGCTATCACTTAAAGTACAGTGAACTCAAGTGGTTAAAGAGGTAACATTTGGAATATGGAAAACAATACCTTTTATATGGTTTTCGACCCACATTGGTAAGAATACTTCAACACAAACAAAACCAAAAAACTTCAAGGAGGTGTGTGCTTAAAACAAAAACCCATATGGGGGTACAGTATGTGTGAAGAGAGACCTAAAATTACATTGGTTGTTGCTTAATTTGCATAAGGCTATATTTTGCCTGGAACCTAAATTTTAAAATGTGCAAGTAGCCTTGTAATAAATAGAGTGTTAAAGAAATGAATAAAAATCAGTATGTTTATTGGACAGGAGCAAGGCAGTTGGGAAGGGCAATTCTTGGTAGAAAGCTGGACAAAATTGAACATTAAAATAGTTGAACTGGAGTCAGTCAGTTTCAGAATAAGCTAAGTGGTGGATAGAAATGAAAGCTTAACTTATATGGACAAAGGCAGAAAGAGACAGTCAGAAGTTATGACTATTTAGCTTCAATTCCCCTCAAGCCAAGAAGCATTAGACTATAGAAGAATAAGAGTATATGTATAGATGCGGGGTCAAGTTACAAAACTGAATTTGCAGCTCAGATTATAATTCACATTGGAATACTAGAATCAATGTGTGAGGTTCAAAAAATACAGAGGGTTCAACAAAATAAAACAATTAAGGGTATAATTTGATTGAAGAATAAGAGCTATGTACTAGTTAAAAAGAAACCTTGTTGGTGTAGGTGTAGGAAAGGCAGATGTAATTTTTTTTTTTTTTTTTTTTTGCTATAGAGTTTAATGATTATATAGATATATAGAAGAGAGCTAGACTGTCCAATGAACTTCTCACAGTTTTAACATCATGGGTTGTTAAAGACAATTTTTGGCAGCAGAATTAAACATCCAAAGGCCATTAAAAAAGAAAACCATCCAGACTCATGTGATCTTTTAGTATCAGTAGTAATATCATTAAAATCATTAATATCAATAGTCTTTAGGTCCATCTTATTGAATTCTTCTATAATGCCAAATGGAATTTTGCCATAAATCCTCATCATCTTTTCTTTAGGGAAAAAATGCATTTTTGTTCTGAGTCACTTTATTAGGAATTACAATACAAATCATACAGAAATTGTGTATTTAATTCTTTCCATGTTTATTTATTTTTAGCCCATGGTACTTACATTGTAACTTGGTCTATACTAGTGGGGAATGACCTTATGTCTAATTTAATTGTTTCTTAGGCTGTGATTAAATCTTGTTTTAAAAATATTTATTTTTGCTAGTTCATGTTATAGGGGCAGATAGAAGTGAGAGCTCTGATTTGAGAGGATTTATGAATCTAAATGAGAATAGATCACTATGGCACCCTTTAGTGGGAATATGCTTATATCATCAGGTGGCTGACTTTCAATCTACTTTTAGGATATTGAGTACTTCTGTTTCCCATAGAAGATAATGCTCTTTTTAGTCAAGATCTTTGATATATTATTGGTATGGAGAACTTTTGGTGAAGAAACTTCCTCTTATGCTTTTGAGCAACTCTTCTGCAACTTGTGGTCCTAGAGAGTTGCCTTTCAGTGAAGGTTTTTTCCATGGTCATAAAGTCAGTAAATGTCAAAGATTTGATTAATGTAGGTTATCTTCTCTTTGAGATCAACTCTTTTTCTCCTTGAGGTATAGGACCAGTAGATAGCAGTTTTACTTATTTGTTTATTTACTTTATTATTTACTTTATCTATTTATTCTTGTTATTATGCTAGTTAATATGCATTTTTGTTTAGGAAGCTAGTCCATAGAGTTCAGATGTACCCAATCCTAAGCAGACTTCTTGGGGCAAGTTTGTCTAGTCTTCCCATTTATGGGAAGTAACTTCCATTTGTGGAAAGATTTAAGGTTTCTTAATAAGCTTTTCCACAAAGATCTTGTGGGTAAGTAGTACAAATTAATTATATTACCTCCATTTCACAGATGAAAAAGTTAAGGCCTTGCAAGATTAAATGATTTTCCACAAACACAATAAAACTAGTATGTGTAGGAATTAAGATTTGAACCTAAGTACTCTATGCCCTGTATACCACCTGGCTTTTATAACAATTCTGTGTTGCTTCTGTTCATGTTCTGTACCTTTCTAATCTGGATTCTCAGTGAAAAATTAAAAATTACACAGGCTATATTTTGCCTAGAATATGAATTTTTAAATGTGCAAGTATCCTTTATTATAGAATAGTAAAGATGAATAAAAACAGTTATAATTATTGGACCAAGGTAGTGGTAGGAGGCAGGGCAGTTGCAGTTTTCATTAAGGATTTTTTTTCACAGAGAATTAAAAAAGATTCTTAAACTCATGATGTCATAGGAACCCAAGAGTTTTACAACTGATAGTGGAGGGAAGAGTTGGGTTTTGTATTGGAATCTGAAGTCTTTTTTTCCCCTTAAATTTAATTTTTGTCTACTATAATAACTGACAGTAATCATAACTGATATATTTGAGCTCACAGTGATGTATCAGAGGATTATGTCATTTGATTTCTTGGAACCATTGCTTTTGATGTGAAGTAGAATGCCAAGTTTGCTTGAAAAGATTTGAGATAAATGTTTTCGTTTGCATGTTCTTTAGAAATGTTCTTAGAATGTATATCAGGGAGGCCTTTAATAAACATTTTTAGCCAAGCCATTCAAATTCGTAGGAGGTCTTGGTTAAATGAGCAACCCTGAAGAAGGTAAGAGATTGTTCCTCATTTTTCTCCCTTGATAAAAAGTTTATAAATTAAGCTAGGTATGACTTCTAAAGATGGATTTTTAGTAAGAGACCAATAACTTTGTATTTGACAGAGAAGTCTAACTTCCAAAGAAAGATGAATATTTTTTTTTAAAAGAGGGAAGTTTAATTATCTTAGAATCTAAGTTGCTATATGAGTCCACTTTATTTTTTATTTTTTTAAATATTTTTAAAATTTATTTATTTTTAATTTTTATAATTATAACATTTTCTTTGACAGTACATATGCATAGGTAATTTTTTTTTTTACAACATTATCCCTTGTACTCCCTTCTTTTCCGAATTTTTCCCCTCCTTCCCTCCACCCCCTCCCCTAGATGTCCGGCATTCCCATACATATTAAATATCTTATAGTATATCCTAGGTACAATATATATGTGCAGAACAGAATTTTGTTGTTGTTGTTGTTGCAAAGGAAGGATTGTATTCGGAAGGTAAAAATAATCTGGGAAGAAAAACAAAACAAAACAAAACAATGCTCACAGTTTACACTCATTTCCCAGTGTCTCTAGAAAGATGAATATTGTTAGTAAGGGCATTATATATTGTAGAGAAGAGGTATAACAGGTCAGAAAAAAAAATGATAGTTTAAAAAGTATAAACAAACATAAAATGTATAAATATCCACACTTTATAGATAGGAGTAATATATAGGAAATCTTTGAAGAAGTAATGCATCTGGCAATGTGACTTATTGAGGTGTTACTAATGAGATTAAAATACTTATGTGTAAATATGTATATGCTACTATTTAAGTCCATTAACTGGATAATATCCATTAGTAATCAAGCAAATTAGTAGATTGTGCCTGTTTTGATGTTTCTATTCTTAATTTGATGATTTATTCATTAAAGGAGGGAATGTCTTCATTAGGGAGGGACTCCAAATGGTTATTCCTGAGAATAGCAAAGAAGTAAATATGCGTGCTTTTGTTTTTAAGGCCATATATGTATCCTTAGTTAGATAGACCGAAGTATCTGCACTTTTGTAATTGTTGATAGTTAATGACCAGTTATTGTTTTTTTTAGTGGACTTTTTCATGGGGCATACACAATGTTCATGATCAATTAAGAGACTGATTGATTGTATGTTTTGTGAGTTTTATGAGATATATTATGTCTTTTCTTTTACTTGTTGGTTCACCATTTTATTGATCTCAGAACTGCCTTCAAAGTATAGACAAGGGTAGGGAGAGGCTTGAGAATGTTAGTCACTAAGTTAGTTTTAAGATTTTTAATAGCAACTATATATGGATTTTTTGGATACAGGCTCATCTTTCCTTATTATAAATAGTTGAGTCATACAAACAATACCTGCAACAGTAAGAAAATAGAACAGAAAACCTTCACTCTCCCTTTACAAAGGGATGATGTCATTTAAAATTCTATTTGTTGCTATTTCTAGCTACTTTCAGGAAAAAAAACTGTACTCAAGTGTATGGGATGCTAACTTAGAAGAATAACCAAGATCAATATTAACAATCATTTTGTCTGAAAAAGATGACAGACTTTTGGACAAATTCCTGTTAGGAAAAACATAACTCAATGATAGATTAAAAATGCAAACGGCAAAAGAGATTATTTACAGCATAGGCTTTTGATGTGGCACTGGACTAAAGGAATTTATTTTGCATCTTTATATATCCCCAGCATATAATGCACAGCAGTATCTTGTAGGATAGTAAGCATGCATTCAATCTTTTGATGATGGTGATAGCATTGGTGAAATATGTCCTTGCTCTCATTGTTTCTGCCCTGAAAAAGCAGATAATTTTCTTTGTCTAAAGCTAGACTAGGTTATGAGACTTTTCCTGGTTAGCAAAAGCTATTGTTTTATTTCTCATACTCAGAAAATAAGCTTTCTTTAGATAGAACTATTGTGAGACTTTCTGTAAACATTCTCATCATAGAAAAATGAAGCTCTGCAAGATTTTCCTTATTTGTGTTCTGATAGTCTTTTTCCATATTGACAAAAGGGAACATTTTACTAATATGAATTTGGAACTGCCATACACTTATTTCATTTGTAGAATCAACATAATGAAAAGAGCACTAAACTTGGTGGCAGAAGGCCTGTATTCATATTCTCTTTTTTTCACTAATCAGCTATTTGACCTTAATGAAACATTTTTACCCTCTAAACCTCAGGTTATTGTTCTTTTTTTAAACTTTTTTATTTTCAAAACACATACATAGATAGTTTTCAACATTCACCCTTGCAAAATCTTGTGTTCTAAATTTTTTTTCTCCTTCCTTTCCCTCTACCCCTTCCCCAGATGGCAAATTCTAATATATGTTAAACATGTGCAGTTCTTCTATACGTATTTCCACAATTATTGTGCTGCACAAGAAAAATCCGATCAAAAGAGGAAAAAAAATGAGAAAGAAAACAAAAACCAAGCAAACAACTATAAAAAGGGGAAAATACTCATGGTTGTGATCCATACTCAATCCCCACAGTCCTCTCTCTGGGTACAAATGACTCTTTCCATCACAAGACCATTGGAATTAGTCTGAATTACCTCGTTATTGAAAAAAATCCATGTCCATCAGAATTGATCATCATATTATCTTGCTGTTGCTGTGCACAATGTTCTCTTGGTTGTATTCATTTCACTCAGCATCAGTTCATGTAAATCTCTCCAGGACTTTCTGAAATCATCCTGCTGATCATTTCTTATAGAACAATAATATTCCATTATATTCATATACCATAACTTATTCAGCCATTCTCCAATTGAGAAGCATCTGCTGAGTTTTCAATGCCTTGCCAGTAGAAAAAGGTCTGTCGCAAATATTTTTGCACATGTGGGATCTTTTCCCTTTTTATGATCTTTTTGGGATACAGGCCCAGTAGAAACATTGCTGGATCATATGGGGTATGCCCAGTTGATAGTCCTTTGGGTATAGTTCCATATTGCTTTCCAGAATGTTTAGATCAATTCACAAGTCCGCAAGCAATGTAACAGTGTTCTAGTTTCCCCACATCCCTTGTAATATTCATCATTATCTTTTCCTGTCATCTTAGCCAATTTGAGGGGTGTGTAGTGGTACCTCAGAGTTGTCTTAATTTGCAGTTCTCTGATCAATAGTGATTTAGAGCATTTTTTCATGTGGCTAAAAATGTAAACCTCAGCTTCTTAATCTCTAAAATGGGCTTAAAAACACTTGCACTCTCCTACTTCACAGGTGTATGTGGGGGTGTACTGTAAGGGAAAGTATTATTATTATTTGTTTTTTACATTTAATAATTTGTATTTTTTTGTCAAACTTTTAAAAAATGTTTGGGTGCTTACTGTGAATTTAGTACTATGTTAGGTACTTTGTGGATAAAATAGAAAATTAATATTAATCATGGTAGAGAAAAAGTATGCACACAAGAAATAACAGTAAATGAATATGTGCTGGAGTGAAATAGGTAATAAGTCTTATTAGAAGCTCATAATGGACATGGAAGTTTGATAACATTACAGATATTGGGTATAGGATAAACAAAATTAAAAAAGAATATGTTTGTTTGGTCATGTTCAACTCTTTTGACCTCACTTGGGTTTTTAGTTGTTTTTTTTTTTTTGTTTGTTTGTTTTGTTTGTTTTTTTGTTTTTTGTTTTGCAAAGATTACTAGAATGGTCTGTCATTTCCTTCTCAAGCTCTCTTTATAGATGAGGGAACTGAGGCTCTCACAGTTATTAAGTGTTTAAGGCCAGATTTGAAGTCAGAAAAATGAGTCTGTCTGACTCTAGTCATGGTATTCTCTCTACTGTACCTCATAACTGCCCTTAAGTGGCTTTAGTGGACAGATTTTTTTTTTTTTTTGAGTTTAGGAAGACCTAAGTTAGATCTAACCTCTGATATTTATTAAACTCTCTCATCTTTATCTTCTTCCTCTTATGTAAAATGGGAATAATAAGAGTTATTACCTCATGGAGTTTTGAGGATCAGATGGGATAATGTACAATATGCTTTGAAATATTAAAGCATCAGACAATATTGTTTATGACTTCTGAGAAAAGAGTTTTTATCAGTGTGAAAGAAATGTGAGTTAACTTGCAGAGATTAGAAAGGGATTGGTTTGCAAAGCAATCAAGACAGTAGTTGTCAGCTATTTCTTTGAGAAGTTTGATATTGAAGGGAGATGTGTGACCCCTCCCATAGGAAAGGAGATGTGTGACCCCCATAGTAGAGTAGCAAGATCAGACATAGGGGGAAATCTGCCAAAGTTTGAAAGCAAAGACAAGTCAGTAAAGAAAGAATGAATGAAGATATCAGAGCAAAAGTTTTACTTTCCAATATGTTATATATTATTTTACTGTCCGTGGTTAAAGCTGGAATACTTAAGATTTTATGAACCCACATACTCAGTGTATTACTGTATGATTGAGCAAAAGCAATATTCCTTTGGCCAGTATGCTTCAAAAAAGGGAATTTTATGAAATCAGTGAAATTTAAGTGGAATTTAGAATATGACAAGAGAAGTAAAGAAAAGGTTTGCCTTATTTTTCAGATAACCCATTGCTATTGAGTAATTTCTTTTTTATAGAAGCTGTCCTACAATGATTTTGAGACTGAATGGTTACCCATCAATTGGGTGTTTACAAGAATGATGTAGCTGTTTTGTGTAAAGGCTAAGACTGCTGAATGCTTTAGTTTTAGAGAATTCTAAGACTTAGGAATATTTTATTTTGAGCTCAAAGGACACCTTAAAAATCACAGAGTCTAAAGCCATCTTTTTATAGATATAACTTATAGCTCAAGCCAGTTTGAACTACTTACCCTGGATTACATCCTAAAAGATATAGAAGACTGAGGACTTAAGCCCAGGTTGTCTGACTCCAAATGCAAAACGCTTTCTACTACAACATGCTATCTTTCTTGATTTAAGCATATATATATATATATATATATATATATATATATATATATATATATATATATATATATTTGTCATGATTGTGTTCTTTCTTTTAATGGCACTTGACTTGAAGTAACTTTTAAGAGAATCTTTAGAAAGCCAGTATTTGCTAGACTTAGGACTGGGCAAACAATAAATGAATTTTCATCAAAACAAAAGGCAGCATTTCTTTCTACAAATTAAATGGCCAGTGGTCAGAATAAAATTTCTGTAGCCAATTTTTCTTAAAAAACAAAAAAACAAACAACCCCCCCCCCAATTACTTCTGCTTTTGTACATGAAGTGATGCCTTTTGTATTTTTAACTCTAACAGTTGCCAAAATAAGCCCATTTACATGCAGTGCTGTCAACTAGTGAATTTACATTTGGATTTTGTTGGCTGTAGACCTTGCGTTCTGTTCTCTTTTTGTGCCATTGTTGTTTTTAGGTTTGGCAACAGCCCTAGATCTTTGTTTAACTTAGTTCTTTCCTTTGTCTTCTTTCAGCTATTACACATAAACACACACATACACACACACACACACACACACACACACACACACACACACACAGAAATTAACATAAAAACTCCAGGTTAGCCTAGACAATCAAAATAAAATCTCACTGAAGCAAAGTTTTTCATTTTGGTTTTGAACCAAGAGAAAAAAAAAGAGAAAAAAAGCATATGATCTAAATATCCTAGTTTTCTACCCCCCCAAAAAAAACCTTCATAATTAATTTTAAAAGGAACCTTTAAAGCGAAATGTGGCATGATATTTGGTCCAATAATGTACAGAATCTTCCCTGCCAACCCTTTGGGCTTACCATCTTTTTACAGTGTATATATATTTTGAACTTATTTACCTGTTTGCATATTGTCTCTTTCATTAGCATATGAACTTCTTGAAAGCATATTATGTTTTTTATTTTATTTGTATTTTCAGGACTTAAAATAGTGCCTGGTACATAATAAATATTTATTGATTGATTGAATAGATGATAGAAATTATCAGAACTAAATATCTTTGGTTGATGATGGGCCTTTCTTATTTTCACAGTATTTTTTTTTTTATATACACAGAAATATGTTGTATATTTGTGTTGCTGTTGCCTACTTACAACATTGTATAGGGTCAGATGCCTGAAAATTCATCATCCAGTTTTAGAGGTTAGTTACCTAATGAATTGAAGCTAACTTACTTTAGTTACATCTGGTTAGATAGAGTTCATTAGTCTATCTGTTTAGATAGATTAGTAAATTCAGTAGAGATGAATGGAAAATCTGGAAATAGTTTTAAACAACTAGACTTTTAGTCTACAATATAATTTTACAGTATCTAACTCAATAACTCCCCATGATGAAATAAACAGGGAGTCTTGCTCCATCTGGGGAGTGAAATCACAACCCTTTTTGCTCAAGAAATTTGTATGTGATCTCAGGGAAAGAAGTATATGAAATAGGTATACAAATCAAGTACTTAATGATGATAAATCATAATTTCATAATACCCACATTTAGTTATGTGACCCCATTAGCATTGTGAACCATAGTTTAAGAATCTGGGAGCTATATAACCTCTTAAATCCTCACCACAAGGGCAGACACTTTATTTTTGGTGAGACAGTTGGGCTTAGGTGACTTGTCCAGGACCACACTGCTAGTATTGTCTGTGGTCACATTTGAACTCAGGTCCTCTTGACTTTTGGGTCAGTGTTCTATCTACTGCACCATTACTGCCCTGATGAGAAACACTTTAAAAATGCTTATTGACTGAATGACAAAATGCTTCTGGTAAGACTCTGTTGATCTCATTGCAAAATAGTTGAAGAATTTAGCTAAACAAATGCAATTTTCCTGTCTTCATCAATATAGCAGTCATATAATAGAACAAAAGAAAAAAATTCTGTCTAATGTTTGTGTCATAACTCAAGTGGAAAGAGTAAAATAAAAAATAAATCATGGGGTGTTGGGTCCAGATCTGTAAAATGAAAAGATTGGACTAGATGATTTCTAAGGGCCCTTCCAATTCTCTTATTCATTGAGTCGAATTGTGGTTTGAAGAGGACAAGAAACATAGGCAGGTGTCTTTGCAAGATAAAATGAAAAAAGTTTCAGTGATCCTAGTAAGAAAAAAAGATGTTGCTAAAAATAAATCCAGCATCATTTCCCCTCATGATGATTAAAACAATGTTTTGAAAAAGTAGCATTTTATTTGCTTATTAGCTATCTTGAACAGTATTTATCCTATCAGCTAGATTCTAGTCACTTTAATATCCTTAAAATTAAGTGTAATGAGTTGTGATTTTATTCAATTTATTCAATTTCCAGAAATTGGAAAATGAGTTTAAAGGGACTACTATACTTATTTACTTAAATCAGTGTTTCATATTTTTCATTCTTTGAAACTTTGGAGTTTTATATTATAATTATCAAATGAAAGAAAAAAGGAAAATAATATTTTGTACATCAGAATTACAAGCCTTTTAAAATAAAAGGAAGATATTCTCTGCTTTACTCCTAACCTCTTCCCTCACTACTGTCTGTGAACTTTCATATATTTTAGACTATTATTTTTGTATTATATTTATTGAGTTTTGTGGATAATTTCTGTGCTAATATATTGCAGGCTACTTGAGGGCAGGGTGTCTAATGTTCAATAATACTCAAAGGTAACATGATAGAAAGGAATAACACTAGATTGGAAGATAGAGGTCAAGGTTTTGAATCTTGTCTTACTATACTTTTGTGCTATCTAGGCCTCAGTTCCTGAATTGAAAAATAAATAGACTAGATGGCTTCTAAACTTTCTTACAGTTTAAGACCTATGATCCTATAATTCTCAGATTGAGTTTAGTGCATTGAACACAGTAGATAATAAATGTTTACTTAATTGAAATAAAAGAACAATGATGTTTTGATGATAGCTGTTATTATAGTTCTCCCAACTAGAAGCACAAGAAGGGAGGATATAAATAGAATGTACAATCAACTCATGGTTCGACTTGCAATGAATCCAGATCTATGTAACAATCACATTATAATAATGTTTTTAATTAGAAAAAAAATTCAAAATTCAGCTGCAGATTTGCCAGTGGGTATCATTTTTTTTGAGTGATATTGTTGGTATTTAGTGGTGAGAAGATGTAAATTTCTAAACTTGACTATTAGATGATTAATTTATCATGACACTTTTCTTTGTTCAAAGTGATGCCTAACTTTGTAGAAATTTAGTTTAATGAATGATGATATAAGTTCAGAACATGTTTTCTTTTTTTTAGTTTAACTTCTATAACTGAACCAGCTTTTATTGCTACTTAAGTCTCAGTGGGGAGTCATAGCTTAACTTCTTTTAGGATTCTGTGTAAAGACGGAACTCTCCTATATAGGGGAGATTTGGAAATATTTATTTTTTGTTTTGTTGTTGTTGTTGTTATTTTCTCTATTTTTAAGGGCATTGACACAAATAATTTCCAAAAATAGCATGAGTATTAAGGCACCAGGAAAGTATATTTCAGGAGAGATGAGAAAAACCAAGGACATTTAATTGGAAGTCCAACTTCCTCTGCGTTTTGAGATGGTGAGATGAAACAACTAATTTATAGCAAAGTAGGGGTGAGAGAAGAGAATGACAAACAGATAAGAAGCAGCAAGAGTCTTGGGTTTTATAGCAAGAGAAACTTTCTTTGACATATACAGTTTTCATTCTTTCATGGAAAGCCTGTATATCAAAGTTTCATTGTTACATTTGTGTTTTATATTGTCTTGTATCCTTAACAGCAGAGTAGTGTTAATTCAGGCTAGACAACAGAACTCTTGACTTGGAGAGGGTCAGTATAAATTCTGCTCTTGATCTCTGTTCATGTTTTCTGACTTTGGTTTTTAAAAATAGTTTTTTGTTTTGTTTTTTTAAACAAGGGAGTAATATATATGACATCAAATTTATCACATCCTTAACCTGCCTCTCAGTATTGTATTGTTTATTTTGAAGCAATTAATGTGTCTTTCTATAACAGTTTTAGTTGGGAGTATTCCTTTTTGTCAAAATTATAATAGATATTTTAGAAAGGGTTAAAGGGATAACTAAGGTTTAGATAATCTTATATGATTTTTTCAGTATTCAGTAAAATTAAACAATATATCAAAAATGTTTGACATTGTATTTGGTAATCCATACTGTAGTCCTCTATTATTGTTAAGAATGAGAAGGTATTTATTTTCTCATGTCTTTTATTTGGTGCCAGCCCTTGTCATAAAAATCTCACCACATTCATTTTAGATTATTTTCTTCTTGTTCTTTACACTTACATTGCCCTAGGCAATACATTTGTTGTTTTTCTCATTCTACTTATTTCACTTTATTTAAGTTGTCTTCCTATGGCCTCTTTATTTCTTAGAGCACAGTAATATTCCATTTCATCCAAAGATCGTTATCTTGTTCTGTTTCCTCTTTTTTGCTACCACAAAAGTGTTACTGTAAATATTTTATTATACACATGGATTATTATTATTTTCTTTTGGTCATTGATTTCCTGAGAATGTATGACTAGGCATAGGGATATATACTTAGGTCAATGAATATGGACACTTTAATCACTTTTTTTTAATATTCTAAATTGTTTTTCAGAATGATTAGACCAATTATTGTCCCTATATTTCCATAATCCATTCAGCATTGAGTATTCTCTCTTTTTTTTTTTTTTTTTGGTCATTGTTGCTTTTTTGTTGGTCATGAAACAAAAGTGCAGCATTGTTTTGATTTAAATTTTTAAAAAAGTATTCGTGATTTGAAGTATTGTTTTAAAATGGTTCTTAGTAGTTTGAAATTTTTTTGAAAATCATTTGTTTAGGCAGCTAGGTGGCGCAGTGGATAGAACACCAGCCCTGAAGTCAAGAGGATCTGAGTTCAAACTTGGCTTCAGACACTTAACTTTTCCTAGTTGTATGACCCTGGGGCAAGTCACTTAACCCCAACTGGGCAAGTCACTTAACCACGGTTGCCTTAGCCAAAAAAAAAAAAAAATCATTTGTTCATATTATCTGTAAGAGAATTAGGAAATGTAAGCAATTGAATTCTTAAAATTTTTGAAGAATGTCTTGTTTTACATTCAAATAGGTGTAGAAATCTGCCTTACCCTATAGGAAAGGAGGGGATACTGATGGGGGGGCACTGAAAGAGAGGAGGGCAGATTGGGGAAGAAAAGAGGTTAGAAGCAAAAAAGTTTTGAGAATGAATAGGATGAAAAGAGAGAATAGGATAAACAAGGGGAAGATTAAGATGGAGGGAAATACAATTAATAAATTGTAACTGATAAATTTATAGTGGGTACCTGATAAAAGCTTCATTTCTCAAATATAGAGAGAATTGAGTCAAATTTATAAATAACAAAAGACATTCCCCAATTAGTAATAGTCAAAGAACATGAACAGGCAGCTTTCAAAGTAATCGAACCTATCTGTAGTTAGAGGGAATAATGTTCAAATCTCTATTGATGAGAGAAATGAAAATTAAAACAACTCTGAGGTGCCACTAGCACTCATCAGATTGGCTAATGTGATAGAAAAGAGAAATGACACACATTGGAGGGGTTATGGGAAAATTGGGAGTGTTGATAAGTGAACTAATTAAGTGTTCTGGAGAATGAGTTGGGCTGTACCCAAAGGGCTATAAAACCATGCATATCCTTTGAAATATCACAACCAGGTTTGTAACTGAAGAGATAAAAAACAAAAAGAAAAAAGACCTATATGTACAAAAATATTTATAGCAGTTCTCTGTTAGTGGAAAAGAATTGGAAATTGAGGAGATGCTCATCAGCTGGAGGATGATTGAACAGGTTGTGGTTTATAACTGTTGGAATTAGTATTGTGCTATAAAAAATAAGGGCAGGCTGCTTTTGGAAAAAAAAAAACTTGGAAAGATTTACATGAACTGATGGGAAATGAAGTGAAACAGAATCAAGAGAACCGTTTAAACAGAAAAAGCAGCATTGTACTATGATCAGCTGCAAATGAGTTAACTATTCTTAGTAATACAATGATCCAAAACAGTTCCTGAGGACTTATGATAAGAAATGCTTTCCATATTGAGAGAGAACTAATAGACTCTTAATTCAGATCAAAGTATACTTTTAAAACTTTATTTTTCTTTCTTTCCTTTGCCCAGTTTTTCCCTCAAAGCATAACTACTATGAAAATGCTTTGCATGACTATACATGTATAATCTATATAAAATTGCTTGCTTTTTCAATGAGGGGAGAGGTGAGGAAGTCAGGGAGAGAATTTGGAACTTAAAAGTAAAAAAAATTTAAAATCATTCTTGTATGTAATTGGGGTAAAATAAAAGATCAAATAGAAAAAAGAATGCTTTGCTTTCAGGCAAGTTTTACTTAATTTTACCTTAAAATAAGTTTTTCTTTACATTATGAATTTTTAAACTTTTTAAAAAAGTAATTTTAGTAGGTGTACAAATTTACTGAGATATCATGGAGATAGTCAAACAGATTACTATTAAAGTTGATAATTGGGTAAACAGGAAAAAAAAAAAAACAACAGATATAAACCCAAAATGATCCATGGAACTGTTTGAAAATATATAGTACTATACAAATTCACAAAATGAGCCTTTCTACACTAAATAAGTAATGATTTACAAGAATTTTCTCTTTGAAAAAATTGGACCTTCTAGGGAGCAGTTATAGGAGAATGGCAGTACTTGAATGATAGAATTGTGGCATTATAATGCTTGGTTATAAATACAAAGGAGATTACACAGAAAGACCTCCAGATTATGATAGTATAAATTTCATGTCTAACTATCACTGAACTATTCTGGTTTTATTGATGGCACCATGATCTTAGTTTTCCAGGTTTGAACCCTTTGAGTTTCAGATCATTCTTTTTTGACTCATTCCTCACATCTATATACAATAACTTGCCTTTTTCTGTCAGGTTTATCGTGATGCTTTCTTTGTTTCTCTTTTTTCCTGTAGAATAAATTCATTTAAATGATCTTTAAGTGCAAATCACCCCTTTTCTCAAGGAGTTTTGCATGCTATTGAGGATAAGTTTGGGAAGATACCACATATGTATGATCATGTAAATCAGAAGTATTTAGAAAAATTCTTTTTTTGAGAGATTTTTTTTTTTAATTGCTGAGACAAGTGGGGTTAAGTGACTTGCCCAGAGTCATTACAGCTAGGAAATAGTGTCTGAGATCAGATTTGAACTCAGGTCCTCCTAACTTCAGGGCTGGTACTCTATCCACTACACCATCTAACTGCCCCAAATTTCTTTCTTTCTTTCTTTCTTCTTTTTTTTTTTGAAATAAATTTTTATTGACATCTTTTATCCAACCCAGTTACAGAGCCATCCCTTATAATAAAGAATTTTGCAGCCATTCTGGAGAGCAATTTGGAACTATGCTCAAAGAGTTATCAAACTGTGCATACCCTTTGATCCAGCAGTGTTTCTACTGGGCTTATATCCCAAAGAGATCTTAAAGAAGGGAAAGGGACCTGTATGTGCAAGAATGTTTGTGGCAGCCCTTTTTGTAGTGACCCAAAACTAGAAACTGAGTGGATGCCCATCAATTGGAGAATTGACTGTATAAATTGTGGTATATGAATATTATGGAATATTATTGTTCTGTAAGAAATGACCAACAGGATGATTTCAGAAAGGCCTGGAGAGACTTACATGAACTGACGCTGAGTTAAATGAGCAGGACCAAGAGAGCATTATATACTTCAACAGCAATACTATATGATGATCAATTCTGATGGATGAGGCCCTCTCCAACAATAAGATGAACCAAATCAGTTCCAATAGAGCAGTAAAGAATTGAACCATCTACACCCAGTGAAAGAACTTTGGGAGTTGACTATGAACTACTACATAGAATTCCTAATCCTTATATTTTTGTCTGCCTACATTTTTGATTTCCTTCACAGGCTAATTCTACACTATTTCAAAGTCTGATTCTTTTTGTACAGCAAAATAACTGTGTGGCCGTGTATACATATATTGTATTTAACTTATACTTTAACATATTTAACATGTATTGGTCAACCTGCCATCTGGGGGAAGGGGTGGAGGAAAGGGGGGGGGGAAGTTGAAACAAAAGGTTTTGTAGTTATCAATGCTGGAAAATTACCTATGCATAAAATTTTTGTAAAAATTAATTAAATTAATTAAAAAAAAAGGATTTTGCAAAGTAATTTCAGAAAGAAGAAAACAATAAAATCAGATAAAATCATAAGTCCTTTTGCAAGAGATAGTACCTGACTTGTGCTCTGAAGGAAGCTGAGCATTATGTGAGATGGAGATGTGTGTGTATGTGTGTGTGTGTGTGTGTATGAGTGTGGGTACACTTGTGCAAAGGCATGTAGATGGAAGATGGGGGGATTCTACATCCTTCCATATAACATGTAAATTGAAGGACAAGGATGAAATTCTTTTTTAAAAAATCTTTATCCTTTATGCCTAAAATAGTCCCTTTATATCTACTAAGACTTCAGTGTTTATACAATTAAATGAATTAAATTCTGGAAACACTATTCATTCTTATCGGTATACATGCTATTCATATGTTAGACTGCAAAGTTCATATATCTTTTATTTAAATTTGTATTTTCTTCCCTCTGTGTCTAGCATAAGGCTTTGCATGCTGTAGGTATTTAATGAATTGTTTATTGTTGAATTAAGAGACCAGGTTCTGTTTAAAGTCAATTTCATTCATCCTACTGTATCGCATTCTGTTTTATAGGTTAAATGATATAACATGTTAAAGAAAAATGACAAAAACTTTACATTTCTGTTTTTTAAAAAAGAGCAAAAACCTTCCCAATTTGTGACTTTTTTTGAGGATTCAGCTCTATAGACTTGAAGATGCCTGTAGGTTCAAACTAGCAATCAAAAAAATTGCTTTTTTATCTTTTTCTCCCTCCCTCTTTTAACAGCTATGGGAAAAACATCCTCAGTAATATAGAACAGAAATTCTTAAGAGAAAGCATTTGGCAACTACTGGTGCTGACCTTGGTCAACAAGAACTGGGATAAGTATCACTGTGTAAAAATCAGTGAGCCCAATGGTCAGTGATGACAATAGTATTTGTATGACATTTAAGGTTTGTAAACCTTATTATTTCATTTGATCTCCCAAGAACCTTAGGGACATTGTTATCTCCATCTTACAGATGAAGATACTGAGAGCTGAGAACAGTAAAGTGACTTACCCAGGGTCTGAGGAAGGATTTGAACTCCATACTATAAATTCTTCATTATGCTAATTTGTTGTCTTGTAAAGTCAGAAATTGGGAAGAACATATTCCCAGAAGTCCTGAGAGACTTGAAAGCTACCATTCTGAAACTTTTAGATAGGAAAACAAAATCTAGAAAGATTCAAGAGATTCTTAAATTACAATTATCTTGAATTATAAAACGTGTTGATCTTATATGTAGTGTTCCCTTTGGTTTTCTGGAGGTCTTGGGACCTGCCTTCATTTCAGTAGCGTAATCACCATAAGAATAGCCAAGTGTTAAAGTCCAAATCCTTTATTATCTCCTTCACAATCTAGTTTCCTTGCCTGGAGCCTGGGCCAGCTTTCTTGGAGGCCTTCCAGAGTCTTAGTTTCAGCAAAGAAGCAAAGGAGGAGAGCCTGCCACCACAGTGGTATGAGTGGGATGAATCTGTCTGGTTGAGTTTGTCCTAGCTTACATGTTCTATTATAATTACATTATCATAGATGTGAATCTTGTAGAATAGGTGTCAATCTTGTAGAACTATATTGAATACTAAGTACACATTCTGAACTAGAGAACTATTAAGCACTATGCTAAACTAGATAACCATTGTCTTTATCAATTCCACTGAGTTAGCACCTTGTAAGAATCCTTGTTTCAAGCAGAGAGTTCTGACTCATAACACTTATAGGTCTTCAAATTAGTATGGTTAAAATCTCTGGTGCTGAAGTGTGAAGCATTACTACAATTGTACTTTACCCATTTATCCTTTGTTCCCCATGAACTGTTTTTTCTTTTGTGTCTTTCCTTTGAAACTCCCCGATGGTCCATGATCTCATTGTCCCCACAAAGATACGTCACTTAGAAACCTATTACATAGCTGTCCATCCTATGTGACTCTAATCCATGTTCTAGAAATTTTACCTTCTCCTGTATACCTATTAGTGAAGAACTGCCTACTCATGATCACAAAAGTCAAAGAATTAATTCTTTTAAAAATAAGATATTCCATGACTCATAGCTATCCATTCAAATAATGACTACAAGTCAGTGTGATTGTTGGCATTCTTTATTTGTTATTTTTTTTCACTATTAACCTAAATTATAAGGATAGACTTGTTCTTCAACAAAAACTGCTGATAAGAATGGAAAATAGTCTGACAGTTACTAGATTTAGGCTAGCAAGTCATATCATATGTATCAAAATATCAATTGAGTACTACCTAATGGAACTCATAAACTAGTTGGGTGGATCACATGCAATATCTAGATATGAAGGGAATAATAGTTTGACAATGGTGGAGAGATGTCTAAAATGGAAGAAATAAGACAAAATGTCATTGGTGATCATATTCAAACTGAGTGCAGTAGGAAGATATAAGCAGACTCCTTATTCTGAAAAGGGACTAGGGCTTTATGTTTAAAAATGTTAGATTGTCACAAATGTATAGAGTCGTTAGAGGAGTATTACTAGCCCTAAAACTTTATATTCTGTGTAGAGAAATCTTTGCTCAGTGTTTGGCAGTTTAGTTAGATATTATTAGATATAAAATACCAGTGCTGTCAATGTCTTAAATTTTTTTTTAACCTGACTAAAAATCAGGATGAAAGGGCTTTTTTTCTTTGGTATAGATTTGGACCACTTTAAAACCAATGAACAAAGGAAATAGAGCTTCACTCAGTAGGGTTGCAACAGAGTCCTTGCTTTAGGTAGAGCATCAGTTACTGTCAATAAAAGTCATTTACATTAGCCCATCTCTAAACACAAAGGCTAACTGCCTCTGCAGGCAATCAATATCCCTGGCAGAACTGAGCCTGAATCAGCAAGTATTTGAGTAGATAATATCACAGATGGGAAC
Organism: Sminthopsis crassicaudata; assembly: GCF_048593235.1. Lineage (NCBI taxonomy): Eukaryota > Metazoa > Chordata > Mammalia > Dasyuromorphia > Dasyuridae > Sminthopsis > Sminthopsis crassicaudata. Next base: position 528,956,816 of record NC_133618.1, read on the forward strand.
TCCAACCCTAGATCTATTCACTTTAGCAGGGGAGTCTATGACATCTCTATTTTCCTCAAAGGGAGGAAAACCAGTGTTAGCAAATGATGTCCTCTCACAATGGGAGTGAGAAGAACTTCCCTGCCGCTTCCTTGATTGCACAAGCGAATGAGGAAATACATTGGCAAAATGATGCAGAGCTCCTCTACTTCCATCACTGCTGCCATGGAAGTCTGGAGTTGTATATAATGAGAGATTTTCAGCCACCTGACCCTGTGGTATTGCTGCTCCTCCTTTGATTTGACAGTGTTGGCTGTAGAAATTACAGTGTGTAAAATAAGCTTTCAGCTAGTCAAGATGACATAGTCAGCAGGCAGAAAGGAAATTAGACTAGAATCTGAAGGATAATTTTGTTGTGTAGTCACTTAACACTGGGGGTGATAATTATGGACCCATAGATTCATGGAATTTTAGACCCTGCAAAGACCTTAGAGCATCTAGTCCAACCTTTTCATTTTATAGATAAGGGCAGAATTGTAGGATTTCTGCATTTTTTTATATCTTGAAAGCTTAATGAATTGATGATGATGATGATGATGATAATAATAATAATAATAATAATAATAATAATAATAATAATAATTCCTACCTATACTGAACTGGTCATGCTTATTTCAGAAGGAAATTTTATTCCAATTTTGCAAATGGATATTTTTTCAGCAAGTGTCTTAATGTCAATTTTTTATTTTTTACATGTAGAAGCAATCAGTTAACCAACATTCATTAAGGAGCTAGAAACTATGCTAAGTTCTGGGGACATATATAAACTAAGGCATAGCAGTCCTTGTCCTCATGTACACAGTTTCTGCATATATAAAATATATAAGGAATGACATATTTAATAAACCGAATGTTTAGAAAATGGAGATTTTAGTTATGTTTTCTATTTACCTATTTGTTTGCAAAAACAAAAACAAAAGCTGCCCTTTTCCTCCCAAATGTATTAATATACTTTCTTGTAACATATTTCTTAGTAAGAATAGTGAAGAGAAGTTTATCATTCCATGTAGACTAAAGATTTCATTTAAGTATTAAGATAATTACTGGAGTGTCAGTCAATTAGTCAGTAATCATCTAAGTGCCTTTAATGTGCTAAGCAATATTATAAAATCTGAGGATACAAAGAAAGGTAAAAGACAGTCCCTGCTTTTAAGGAACTCACAGTCTAATGAGGAGATAACATGCAAATAACTACATACAAATTAGTGGTAGATAGGATAATTTGAAAGTCTGTAGAATTTTGAGTCAGAAGTTGTGAATTTCATTTGTGGCTATTATCTTAAAGAGCTCTTGACCTGTCTGAGCAGCCTTGTCCTTAATATATGTGCATATAGTAATACTTTTTCTACGTACTTCATAGAGTTGTTGTAAGGAACATACTTAATTAGCCTTAAAGTGTCTTGTAAATGTGAGATGTTAGATTTATAAGTTCACTATTTATTGTCCTTCAGTACGGTAAATATGGTTAGAGTGATTAATTTGGTTGAATAATTAATTATAATTATATTCCTTACCTGTAGTTCTATGTCTGACTCATTGTAGGTGCTTAACAAATGCTTACTGATTGATTGGCTCACTTTAAAACAAAGCTTCTTAAAACTGGTTCACAATTCCATATAACTCAATGTAGAAATCATAAAATTATAATTTATTATCAATAAATGTTTGATTTGTATACCTGTTTTATATACCTATATACTTAGGGTCGCATAAAGATTTCTTGCTTGAAAAAGGGTTATGAGTAAAAATTTTAAGTAGCCTTGCTATAGAATATATAGTTTAAAATTTCCTTCTTTGAACTATATTCTTGATTGAGAGAGATGGTCAGGACCTAAAATTTTCTTATTAAAAGCTGTTCTCTATGAGGAAACTCCTTCTACCAATGGATGGTATCAAGTGTACAATTTATAATTCTAGAGTGTTGTCTTGATTCGTAAAGTGACCTGTACAGGATTGCAAGTCAATTTATGTAAAAGGCAGGATGTGAAAGTTGATTCTCTCTACACAACTGCACCTTGTATCTCATATGTTTGATAAAAGAGGTTTTGTTTATTTGTCTGTTGTGGTCATTAGCTACTTCCTTGTATAATTTGAGATTGGGAGGGATTGGATAAAGAATTTAGTTCATTTAGAGCCTTATTAGTTGGTCACTAGGAAGTGGTGATTTTATTCTATCCTCTTCTTGCTTGAAACCTTTTCTATCTACCTCTTCCTTTGCTGTTATTGAAAGATTATTTATCATGACAATATTTGTACATTTTTTAAAGTGTGAAAACATCTTATCTAAATGTCAACACTATTGAGTTTCTTTGCATTAAAAACACAACAGTCTCTTACTGTTAATTTACATGAAACTAGCTTTTGCTTTGCAGCTACTTCAAGTTCTTAAAGCCTCTAGGTATTTTCCTGATCCCTACCATGGTAGTCTCAGAATTGTAATGATCTCTGATCCCTACCATGATAGTCTCAGAATTGTACTGATCCAGTCTCATAACTGAAAAGCAGAAAATCACAAGAAAACAAAAACTCTGGATATCATAGAATCATCGATACAGGAACTTATTGTTTGTGTAGTCCAGCCCCCTCACTTTCCAAATGAGGAAATTGAGAGTCAGAAAAGTTAATTGATTTGAGAATTGACACAGCTATAATTTGAGAGAGGATCTGAACCCATTTAAAAATTTTTTATGTCTTATACTCTGTCCACTATATCATACCACAGAACAATTTTCTAACACTTTTGAGATTTTATTATATACATTCATCTTGTCTCCTTCATTGTACTTAAGATAGTTCTTTCCCTAATATGATATAAATTCCAGTTTTTCCCCTAAGATGAGATGATATAAGATGCTTTGAAAATCTTAAGGTGTTATTTATATACTAGGTTTTGACAATAAAGAAATATATATAAAATAATAGATTGCAGAACAAAAAGTGTGTAGTAGAGGAGTAGAAGAAATATTTTTGAAGAAATACTTTCCAAAGACAGGAGTATGGTTGTGAGGAAAGAATTTTTAAGGGGAAATTAAAATAAAAAGATTGAAGAGTTATGAATGTTTTGGCAAGAATATTGATAGCATTCTCATGCCATCATATTATAGTAGAGTTGGAAGGGACTTTAGAAAGCATATAGTATAAAACTGTCATTTATAATTGAGGCATCTGAAACTCTGAAAGATTATGAGATGATATGAAGTGATGAGTACCATAGTTGTTCAAAGGATCAGATAATTCCTCAATTTAAGCCTTTCTGATTTGAGACCATCCACGGTTAGAGGTTAGGAGTCAGTGTTCTTTTGTGATATAAGTATTATTACTAGGAGTTGGTATGTGAGGCTAATAACTGACTAATACTAATAACTGAATCAATCCATTGTAGACACAGATTTGGTTTTAGTAGCTGTGAAATGAAAAGTAGTGGTCTCCTGTTTGGGGTCTTTTCTAAAGACCTCTTAGATACTGTGCTAAATTACTCACTTATTTCACATATAATCATAATTTTTAAACCGGAAAGGACGTTATAGGTCATTTAGTCCATCCTCTTTGTTTTATGGGTGAAGAAACTGAAACCAAGAAAGAAAGGTTAAGTGACCTGCCCACACTTACACAGATAGTCAACTAGTGGTCTCCTGTTTGGGGTCTTTTCTAAAGACCTCTTAGATACTGTGCTAAATTACTCACTTATTTCACATATGATCATAATTTTTAAACCGGAAAGGACGTTATAGGTCATTTAGTCCATCCTCTTTGTTTTATGGGTGAAGAAACTGAAACCAAGAAAGAAAGGTTAAGTGACCTGCCCACACTTACACAGATAGTCAACTTCAGAATTAGATTCTCTAAATTCAGAGCATTTTTCATTTAATCAAATCTGTCTTTGCCTAGCCGTGCATTATTATTGTGACTAAGAGAACTTTCATAAGTCCAGCTCTTTGCTTGTAGGCACAATTTCACGTATATTAACATAGTTCTTTGCTTTTCCTATTATTAAAAATATCCAGGGACAAAAAAATAATTGTTGATGTTAACAACATAGTAACAACAGTAAGTGAATGAATGAATGTTTGAAAAAGAATTAAGTGATTATTATGTGTTAAATGCTTTGTTCAGCTGTTGCGTGTACCAGTCAAAAAGAAGGCAGACAATGTCCTGTAAAACTCATTCACTTATTGGAGGGAGTCTACACATATTGGAGGGTTCAGCTGCAAAGGGGATAACTTGCTAAAATACAAAGGTTTCTACAACTTGGAGTATAGAAAAGCCTGGAGTCTTTAGCAATTTTCATCATAATAGCTCGTATTTCTATAGAATTTGAAGATCTGCAAAGAATTTTCTACTTTATGCATCAGTGACTGCCCACAGGTCTGGAGACAAGAGGAGCAGCCCACCATTCTTTAGGGAAGAGGGATGGTTGGTATGGATCAAGGATTCTTAATTCCTTCTGGGAAGGGAATAATTGGCCAAGATGGGAAAGCTCTTCAAAGGGAGCATTGATGAAAAGGCTGGAGATGGACTTTGCAAGCAGCTTGGGTTAGGAAAGGGGAAAGCCATCATCTTGGTGGCACTTCTCACTTGGATCCTACCAGGCATCTCTAGAAAAAGTTTGGCACTGTTTATTTTTTAAATGCTATCTTACTATTTGTGAAGGCTTTTCTTTTAGCAATCTTGTGAGATGATAATGAATGTAATAATGATCATAATAATGAACATTTATAGAGCTTTAAGCTGATTGTCAGTGACATAGTAGGTAGAATTCTGTATGTAGACTTGATGTGGGTTGTGATCCTTTTAAGATTCCTTTCTGATTCCCAACCCCTCATAGCTGAAGAAGCTAGGACCTTTGATTCACAAATCCTGGTCAAAAGCACCCTTTTGAATTCTAGTGGGAGATATCTGGGCTCTCCCAGCCCCCATCGGATCTGAGCCAACTTGGGTTGTCCCAGCCCCCATTCTAATGATTTGTTCAGGTTTTCCAATCCCCACCTAGCAAATTCTAACTCTGGCTGGAAGTCAAGCCAGAAGCCAACCTGGGACTCCACCCATGAGCCCCTTCAGATTATAAAAAGGGCTACACTGTAGTCCACTCTTTGCAGAGATCCCTAACATGGCATCCTTATGCTGATCATGTCAAGGATTTCTGCCCACCGGACCTGTAGCTCTGGTGCCCTTTTATCTTTACTCTCAACTTTACTAACTAAACTCTACTTCCAACCCCCACAATAAACCTCTTTTATCAACCTAGGTTTTCGGGTTTGTAAATTCCTTTACAGAGGACTCTTGTGCCGCTACTAGACCTCATTTAACTCTGTATCTTGAGCTTAACAAAGGGGTTGCAGGGGAGCTCTGTTTGACTCCCTGTACCCCGAACCTGCCACTAGACCTCAATTAAGCCTAATTTCATTTAGATACTCCTTATCTAGTTCTCATCATACTCAGGTAGACCCGAGTCCAATTCCAGCCTCAGCCACTTATTAGCTGTGGGACCCTAGAAAGAGCACTTAGCCTCAGCCTGCCTCAGTCTCTTCCTCTGTAAAATGGGGATAATAACATCTACCTTTCAGGGTTGTTGTGAAGATAAAATGAGATACTATTCTTTAAGTGTTTTGTCACCCTTAAAATACTATATAAGTGTAGCTATTATTGCTATGATTAATATGTGCTTTATCTAATTTGATCCTTCTACTCAGTATATTATTATTTCATGTCAATAATTATGGAATATGTGGCTGTCAAATATTGAAGTACTAATGATGAAAATTTAAAAAATGTTTTAAATAACTAGTAATAATAATTCAATAAGTATTTTTTTTAAAGAGCACCATCAGAATAATTTCCTCTTATTCACCTTTGGTGCTAAGTGTGAAGTACAGTGAAATTGTATAAAGAATTTGATGACGGGGCAGCTAGGTGGTGCAGTAGATAGAGCCCCAGCCCTGAAATCAGGAGGACCTGAGTTCAAGTGAGATCTCAGACACTTAACACTTCCTAGCTGTATGACCCTGGGCTAGTCACAACCCCAATTGTCTCAGCCCCCCCCCTCCCAAAAGAAAAGAAAAGAAATCGATGAGATCCTCCTAATTAATCCAGTAAATACTTTGGTACTTGGTGATATTTTCAGAGCATCTTAGAAGAAATCTCTAATCATTCAGTGTTAAATCTATTCTATTCACATAGGTGATGTCAAGTGGTCGAAAAGTTTTTTTTTTTAATTCGGAATTCAATACCTATTTGAATGAATACATTGTATATAGCTGGTATAGAATGAATTTCTGGTATAGACAATAAAAAAAAAGGAATTAGGCCCAGAATTGAACAGGAGACGAACATGCTAATTCCTTTTGGCAAAGCTCTTTTACTGAAAACATACTTCCCATTCAAACAAAGGCCCAGTCTTTACTAATTTTAACTTTCTCCACATATTACAATAAGGTCACAAAACATACAAAACATGTAATACAAATGCCTACAGAGATGTAAAAATGAGTTTCCCACTGAGGGCAACTAAGAGGATTATTATGAACATGAATAGGCTACGATATATAACAAATATGTGTATATATATATATATATATATATATATATATATATATATATATATATATATATATATATAACGTTATATATTCAAGAAATGGGAGTAGAAGATGTCACTGTGGAATTGTAGGATATGAAGATAACAAGACAAGAATGAGGAATTATAAATTGGATAGCCAGATGCTTCCAGTTGTACCCTTGAAATGTTAGGAGAAAGGAATGTTCCCATGACTGTTAATGAAACTAGATTTTCTTTGAAATTATCGATCCGGTAGTTTTCTCAAACCACTGCAACTGCTACAGCTGCATTCACTGCTTTTGTCAGGAAAAGTATCAAATGTTCCTGTTATTTAAAGTAACTGTAACAGAGTTTCTACTTAGGTTAGAGGTTCATTAGAAGAACTTCAAGTCACTGCCATTTGTCTCTTTTAGGAAAAGGTGTGACAAAACTAGATATTTCAACTTATTTTGTTTTTTTAAATGGTATTTATAGAATGTGAGTACTTTCTAATTTATATTCTAACAGTGAGAGTTTCTAGTTCCTAAAATGTTCCTCATCAATAAAGATATATTTTGAAAATCTAATAGCTAATAGATGTCAAAGAAGAATGAACTTTGTACTCTCTAGTTGTTTGCTAAGTTAGGATGTAGTTCTAAATAAGTTTTTGCTGGAACATTTCAGTTCATTATTATGCTTTATTATAGGTGTAGTACAAAGTTGTGCTTACAGCATTAAAACCATTGGTTTTACTAGCTACACAGCTAGTTCTTAAGAATAAAAGCATGTATTAATCACAGAGGCATTATGGTGCTGTGGCAAGAGACTGCTGCTGGAATGAAGGGAACAGTACAGTTTGTATCAATGACTGTAGCAATACAGAAAACAAACAGCTTTGAAAATCTCAAGAACTCACATCTTAAGATGAAATAGGCTTCCCACCTTTTGGTGGAGAGGTGCTAGAGTTGACATGCATGTTTAGGCAGAACCAACAAGGGAATTTGTTTTGTTGGACATTATAAGAGGGAGTTTATTTTGGGGGGTATGGGAAGGGTCACAGAGTTGCTGGGTAGTGATAGTGATGCAGAAAATATAGCAAAGAAAGAGAAATCTTCAATTAAGGTAGCAAAAACATGTAGGTTATTGGGAGATGGGAAGAAGAGTTCAAATCCAGGGCTTAGCATAGTGCCTTGCACATAGTAGGGACTTAATAAATGTTGATTGATTGATTTAGTGTTTGGACATATCACTATTCTCAGCCTCATTTCCCTCTTCTTAAAATAGAACAACAATTGGGATCTACATCCCAGGGCTACTGTGAAAATCATACAAGGTAACAGTAAAATACTTTGCAGAGTGCTACTACATAAATGATATCAGAATTCTTATTTTCTTAAAAAAAATCCTGAAGAAATTTAGAACAGAAATATTATGCAGATTTCTAATTATCCTTAAAATCATAAATAACCAGTAACATAAATTAATCATATGTGATTATTCTCCATTCTCTTCTATATTTTGAAATATTTGCTGGTTTTCCGGAGCATATAGAAAATTGCCTAATGCAGTGTTTTTCAAATTTTTGGCCTCAAGATATCCACTTTACTCTCTTAAAAATTACTTACCTTTGAGCTTTTTATGTACTTTATATCTGGCATTTTTTTTCCATATTAGAAATGGAAACATTATTATTATGAAAATAGTTTTGATCTCATTGATTCCTCTGAAATGGGGTATCCCATTTCTTGCTCCCAGATCATCCACCCCCTGCCCTATTCTCTAGACCAGGGGTGCTCAAACTACGGCCCGTAGGCTAGATGAGGCAGCTGAGGACGTTTATGCAACCCACTGAGTTATGGCAAATGGGCTGAGGGGTGGAGACAGAGTATGAGTTTTTGTTTTTACTATATTCCAGCCCTCCAACTGTCTGAGGGACAGTGAACTGGCCCCTATTTAAAAAGTTTGAGGACCACTGCTCTAGACCATACTTTGAGAGCCATTGATCTTAAGCTTCTCTTAGGGGTCATGACAGCCATTGTGTAACAGTTAGGACTTGAACTCAAGTGTTCCTGACTCTCATGCTTGCTCTTTTTTGTTTCTGATTTTTTTTTAATAAGAATGTTGCTGAAATAACTAGCAGACTTGGGTTTGAATCCCATCTTTGATGTTAACAGTGCAGCTTTACATGTGTCACTTATTCTTTCAGCTTCAGTTTCCTTATTTTCAAAATGGTGATAATAACACTTAAATTACTTACTCCACAGGACTATGTGAAGAGTACTTGGTAAACCTAAATAAATGCTAAATAAATGTGAGTTATTGTTTATTATTCACTTGCCCAGGTCCTATAATTAAGCTCATTGAGAAATTTCATTCTTTACCATGTTAATATTGAACAAATCTAACCTTCCTTCCCAGCACAAACCTGATACATAATGGGAGATTAATAATTTTTTAAATTAATTTTTATAATTATAACATTTTCTTTGACAGTACATATGCATAGGTAATTTTTTTTTACAACATTATCCCTTGTACTCCCTTCTGTTCCGAGTTTTTCCCCTCCTTCCCTCTACCCCCTCCCCTAGATGGCAGGCATTCCCATACATATTAAATATCTTATAGTATATCCTAGGTACAATATATATGTGCAGAACTGAATTTTGTTGTTGTTGTTGTTGCAAAGGAAGGATTGTATTCAGAAGGTAAAAATAATCTGGGAAGAGAAACAAAACAAAACAAAAAAAAAAAAAACAATGCTCACAGTTTACACTCATTTCCCAGTGTTCCTTTTCTGGATGTAGCTGATTCTGTCCATCATTGATCAATTGGAATTGGATTAGCTCTTCTCTAGATTGAAGATATCCACTTCCCTCAGAATACATCCTCATACAGTATCATTGTTGAAGTGTATAATGATCCCCTAGTTCTGCTGGATTCACTCAGCATCAGTTGATGTAAGTCTCTCCAAGCCTCTCTGTATTCATCCTACTGGTCATTTCTTACAGAACAATAATATTCCATAACATTCATATACCATAATTTACCCAACCATTCTCCAATTGATGGACATCCATTCATCTTCCAGTTTCTAGCCACTAGGAAAAGGGCTGCCACAAACATTTTGGCACATACAGGACGGGAGATTACTAATTGCTGATTGGATTGTATTAATAGGATTTACTGAATTTTTTTGTCATGGCATTTTTAAAAAGTGCTTTTGGTTTCATTGGTAAGTGAATTTTGCACTATGTATTATATATAGATTGAAATAATTACAGAAGCTTCTGCCCTTCAAAAACTTATGATTTAAGTAGCATTAGTGAACATTTACTTTTAGTTATATGCTAACAGAAGGAAGGAAGAAGTAAATATGCATTTATGTAATTTCTATTATATACCTGGCATTGCACTAATTTTTTTTTAATATATTTGATCCTTAAATCAGGTCATAGTTGAAGAAATTTAAGCAGACAGATATTAAGTGACTTGCCCAGGCACATATAACTAGTAAGCATCTGAATCTATTCTGTGAGCTGTCTCTATGATATGCTCTCTCTATGATATGCTAGTCATTTTGATTTGTCACATTATTTACTCATATTTTGAATGTGAATAACACTATAGGTTATTATTGTGGAATATGAGTACTCTGACATCAGAATATTCCAGCATTTCACTCATTCAGTTACTCTTGATATTTACAGTACACGGTATGCATGCACATGTGTGTATATGCACACATACAAATATATTACCTAGTTGGTGAAAGAAGGGTGGATGTCAGTCTCTCAACCAAGATTCTCATCTTTGGATGAGGATTAAGAGATCAAACCTTAAAATATTTTCTAAAATTAGTTGTACCTAAAATTAAATTTTGATTTCCAAAGATTTACATATTAAATGGATAATGCTACCATTTATATTATGAAGATGACTGATTTGCAGCTTCTAGAATTTCAAGAAGAATAAGCTGGCCTTTCATTATCAGGAGTTGAGCATTTTGATAGACTTGACTATCAAAAAAAGGCAAAAAATCAGGGTAATATTCTGTAGCTCCTTGTTCAGGCTCCATGAGAACAAAACAGATTAGTAAAATCTTTAAGCATTTGGAAACTATGGCCATTTTTATTTTTTGAGTATTAAGAAATTTTAAGGCAATTTTTGAGTAATTGTTCCTACCCTTGAGGGTAATAGGGTAGAATAACACTGTTTTATTTTATTCTAAAGAAAATTACAACGAGAACAACAAAGAAGCAAAGAAAAGCATTCTTGAAATAACTTCCTCTAAATTCATCAAATGGCCCAAATGTTTCTTAAGTGTGCAAGATATCAAAGTATCATTCTATAGAGCATCTTACATTTCTATGAAATTAATGAATGGTCTTCTTTACCCTTTTCCTTTTTGAGGTAAAGAATATATAGATTGAATTATCTATCAGTGAATCATAGAGCTAAACTGAACCTTAGAAATATAGGCTAACTCTCATTTTACATATGAGGAAATTGACCCAAGGTTAAATCTATTAAGTGGTGGAGTCAAAACTTCATGGGAGGTCTTTTGTTCTTTTCCTTTTATCACTGTAATAGAAATTATTTTTAAAAAGTGTAGTATAATGTGATTTTGTTATTAATTACATTTGATGTGATTGGCTATCACATTGCTCTATTTATCCTTTATATAACCATAGTAAACTTCAGTATATCATCTAGGTATACATATATTCTTTGCATTTTGTTAAATGTAGTATTTGTAGAATTATTTGATGCTTACCTATGAGAAAATCTAGGAAGTGAAATGATTAACCTGAAGATTTAGTAGCTTATAAATGCCAAAATTTGAATCTAAGTGCTAATGAACTTTATTCTTTATTAAGGACTTTATTTTGCTAATGATTGGCTTACTTAGAGAAGTTAAAGCAAGTGTGTAGACCCACGGAGGTAAGAGATTTATATAGTGAGGCAATACAGATTACAGAGCCACAGGATTTCCTGTACTCTCAGATTTCTTTCTCAGCTCATCCCCATGTGTGAGTCTGATTTTTAAAGGCTTCATTTTGTAGGATTTGGCATCCTGGGAACTTTAGTTTATGTCCTGGGAAAATAAACATCTTTATTAAAATCTATTTGTCTTGCCTTTCCATGAATCAAGTGGCCCTGGGCAAGGGCCTTAAATAAATCAGCCTGTAATGAGAATTGGTTTCAAGATCTGCTGATTCAGCATATATCTAGAGGCAAGCATCCATTGGAATCTCACATTACTGTAGTGAGTAATATCTAGTAAAGGAGGCAGTCCTTGAATCCTTATTTTCTATTCTAATTAGACCTTAATTAGAATGGTCTGATTGTGACAGGAACATGCTATTCTCATTCCTTTTTCTGTTCTCATCAAGGCAGCTAGTAGTGTAGTAGATTGAGAGTTGGGCATAAAGTGAGGAAGACTTGAGTTCAAATCCATTCTTGGGCAATTATTAGCTGTGTATCCTTAGAGAAGCCACTTAACCCCTGTTTGTCTCACTTTTCTCAACTCCAAAATGAGGATAATAATGATTGCTGGCAGGATTGTTGTGAGGATCAAATGAGAAATTATTTGTAAAAAAAAGTGATTAGAACAGTGCTTGACATATACTAAGCACTTAAATGGTTTATTGATTGGTTGACACACACATCTTTATAAATATATTTATTTGCATAAATAAATATAAATCTTATTCCTTTCCCCTTTTTCAACTAGTATTTTGTATTATAATGTTCTCCCTTTCTCAAAATATTCTCTCTTTATTCCTCTGCCTATGGGAATTCTACTTATTATTTAAGACTCATTGGAAGTTCTGCATCCTTCGTAAAATGTTTCCAGACCACTTTGGTCCTTAGAGTGTATATGATAGGTCTCCCTTTGTTCAGAACTTCTGACTGCAAGCCCTATATTCTTTCCCTTCTTCTGTGATGCCTGTACAATAAATACATACATACATGATTAGATATATAGTCTTCATAATCACATTGTTCTTATTTAAAGCATTTCAATTTGTTGTATTTTTAGGAATATTAGAAATGATAAATATGGGGACTCATTTATTACTGTAAGTCAAAAAACCAAAAATTTAACAAAAAAAAATTGGGAGCATGGGATGGGAAAAGAGAAATCATAGACTTATCTAGCCTTCATCATTGGTTCTGATTTCTGGGGACAGTTTGACCAGTCTCTGTTTAAACCTTGCACTTATATGTAATACAGCCACATATTAGTAATTCATCCCATGGTAGTTTGGATGGACATTTGGGACTTTTGAAGACTATCTTGTGTGACACTGAGTTTGTGTTAAATAAAGTGAATCATAACTGAAATAACCACGGGAAAACTGTGCTTGAAATACATTGATAGGATTTTTATTGCTTAAAATATAAAGGTTAGATTCTTTTGGTCTCGCCCTCCTTTTATAATAATGGTATATAGTTAACTAAGGTTAATACAGTTCATGTTTTCTGTTCTCCACCCCATTCCCCCTTCTTTTGGATCATGGGATTTCCCTGAAATAAGTCTATAGAGTAAATGAAAGTGTTAACATGTAAATATGACACTCAGTTATTAATTTAAATAAATAGAATTGTGAAATATCTTATTTTATCTTATTTTTTAAATTAATTTTATAATTATAACATTTTTTGACAGTACATATGCATAGGTAATTTTTTACCACATTATCCCTTGTACTCTCTTCTGTTCCGAATTTTCCCCTCCTTCTCTCCACCCCCTCCCTTAGATGGCAGGCACTCCCATACATATTAAATATGTTATAGTATATCCTAGGTACAGTATATATGTGCAGAACCGAATTTTGTAAAATTTCTTAAAAGAAAAATTTGGACTTTCTAAGAAAATTTTCTATTGTAGCTTTATGTATTTGTCACTTGTACGTCATACATATTTTTTTCCTTTGAGGCAATTGGAATTAAGTGACTTGCTCAGGGTCACACAGCTAGGAAATGTTAAGTGTCTGAGGCTATTTTTGAACTCATGTCCTCCTGACTTTAGGTTGATGTTCTATTCACTGTGCCACCTAGCTGTCCCATCATATATTTTCAGTAACTAAAAAAATCAGATAAAAAATTTAGAGGGTTAATTATTAAGTATTTAGAGGATATATTGTATAGTCTAGGCTTGTAAATTCATTTCAAGCCAGTAAATATTAGGACTCTGCTAGAAAAACCTCTGTGTTGGGGAATATATAGATTTAAAAATGACACAGTCCCTTCCCTCAAAGAAAGGAGATGATATTCTATCCAGGGAAACAAGCTGCACGCACATAATTGTAATTAAAAATTGTAAGTCATGTGAGCCAGAGATAGCAAATATGAGAGCTACATAACTCCCCAATATGCTAGAATCAAAATAAAAAAATGGGTAAATTTTAACAAAATAAAAATACAGTATATTTTAGATAATGTTAAATTTGTGGTTTTCTAAATCAGTAAAGCATCTCCTTTTATTTGAGTTTGCCATCATGGTTATAAGGCAAAAATTAAGAGCCAGATGAAACTGGTTAAAGATTTTTCACTGGGAGGAATCAGAGATGACTTTATTGAGAAGGTGGTAACAGATCTAAATATATAATAATGGATGGATACCACCAATGGCTTTATAACAAATATGCATGAATTAGGTGTACTTTTAGCCCAGTTAGTAAAAACCCTGAAATTAAGCTTATTATTTCAGTTCCCTCTGTCTTTAACCCTGGTCAGTCATTTTTACAAAGGCATGTTAGTAGTCAAAAGGGATCACTGTTTGCCTGACTGCAGATAGAGCAGTAACATTACTAGAAAAACAATTCAAAGCCCATAGTGTCCTGAAAGTACTTAAGTAGTATCATCTCTATGGTCGCATGACTCGACAATGCCTTGCACCTAAAATGTGCTTAATAAATGCTTTTTCAATTAATGACAAGGTCTGAGAAATTTAGCTGTGCTGGTGGGTAGCAGAAATAAAATAGTGATGAAGGATATTGAAACTGATTAGGTCTAAGAACTCAAAAACCTATGTATTGGAAAATGTCAACACTGATATTGTAATCACCAAAGAGCATGATGGTGAATGGAGTCAGGATGTTTGACACATTAAAGTGGAAGTGATGGTGAATATTAAAGTGGAATTATTCATCTGGCAATTGGATATGTCTCACTAAAGCTTAGAAAGAAGATCAGTGCTGGATTCATTGATTTGAGACTTAACAGCAGTAAATGTTATTTAGAATTATGCACATGGATGAGATAGTTGAAGCTTTGAGAATGGATAGGACCAAATAATGCAAAAGTGTAAAGGAGGGGGGAAAGTGACCAAAAAGTGAAGAATTGAAAGTTGGGAAGAGTGCTTGGACAAGGCAGTGTCTCTGAAGCCAAAGGAAAAGGTCATCAGTGTCTGATGCTGTAAAGAAATTAAGGAGAATGAGGCTTTAGAGTTGGATATTGGATATGATAATTAGGAGGTTACAGGTTATCTTTAAGAGCAGTTTCAGCAGAGTGATAGGGACAGAAGTAAAATTACAAGGGAGCAATAGCAAGGAGAATTGAAAGATTGCTGGCAGACAGTACAGACTTCACATAAGGAAATGAGAGAAGTGGGACAATAACTCAAGGAGTAACAGGATTACAGCTCCCTCCCTTCCTCTCTCCCTTCCTTCCTTCCTCCTTCCCCTTTTTTCTTTCCCTCCCTCCCTCCTTCCCTTCTTTATTCCTTCCTTCCTCCTTCCACTTTTCTTTCTTTTCTCTTTCATGCAGATTCAAATATGGAAAGAAACGTATACATAGTTACTCAGAGAGACACAGTATATTGCCATTACAGGAATTAATGATCTAAAACTTATACATAGGGAGTACATGGGTCTCATTACAGGAAATGAATAGAATTGTTTGTGGAATTAAGTTAAGAATAGTAATTGCTCACACAGCTGTTTTTAAGTAGCAAATTGTGTTAGGTAATCAGCAAAAATCCACTAAAATGTACTTGATAGTTATGCAGAAACTGCTTTATTGGTACTGACTTATGATCCTAATGGGTACTATAAAAACAAACAAACAAAACCGAAAACCTCTTGTATGCACTTTTCACATTTATTCAGTACTGTATATTTGTGCCCCCAATGTATAAATGTAGTTATAATGTATTTCTTCTTTCTTTCCTAACCACAAAATTCAGATATAATTGACTTGTCCTAGAACAGCAGCATGAACTTTATGAGTTAACAGTGCAATGAGGTGTGTTCTGATTGAAGGAAGGAGGAGGGTCTGGTTAATTGCTTCTCTGCTTGTTGTCTGTTCTCACTCTTTCCCTTCTATTACCCCCTACCTTAGAAAAGTAGAGGATATTAACAATTGAAGTTCTGACTGAGTGTTTAGAGAAGAGTGAATTGTTTGTTTTGTTTTCAGTTTTTGGTTTATACTTTTTAGAATGTGTGCATTTTAGTAACATATATTTATGTTGCATCTCACCTGAGATTTCCGTAAACTAATGAAATCACAAATTCATTGTCTGTCTTTGTATTTCTCATGAAAATGACTACGTTGGACTGTTATAGTGTGTAGTTTAAGGAAATGGTCCATATCAGCTTCTAT
Source organism: Sminthopsis crassicaudata (assembly GCF_048593235.1). Classification (NCBI taxonomy): domain Eukaryota; kingdom Metazoa; phylum Chordata; class Mammalia; order Dasyuromorphia; family Dasyuridae; genus Sminthopsis; species Sminthopsis crassicaudata. The sequence goes on from NC_133618.1 coordinate 528,972,999, forward strand.
GCATGAGTATAGATATAGAACAAGGACTATTTTCTTATTCACAAAAATGAGAGTTGAACTAAATGTCTGATGTTCCCGGATCTAGGAGTTATAATGTAGTGAGGTTCTTAAAAGCAGACATTGCCCTCCGCCCTTTTTGTTTAATTCATGATTCTCAAAGTTCCTCAAATATAGTAAATCTTTAATAAACCCTTGTTGACTTGAAAATGAATTCTTAACAAGAGCAGTAATTAGGGATGGTGATTTACCATACACACACACTGTGCTCTTAGGTCATAGGATGACTTTTAGTTAATATTGTATTTCCTTTGGGGAAGGGTTTGTATCTTACAAATATTAGTTATTTTGTTGCTTTTTAGATGACTGATGGGCTTTTTGTAAATTGAGAGGTAGAGAAAAATCTTCACAACTCCATTATGAAATAATACCTGAATTTATATAGCACTTTCCAAAGCAAATGCTTCCATTTCCATGATATTTCTACTTTGCATAATGAGAAATAAAAGTGATTAATAGACTTCTGCTATGTCATAAAGCATTACCAATCCCCTTTTCAATAGAGTCTGTAGTGCCCAAGCTCTTAATGGAAAAAAATAAAAAAAACAGCAGTCAGCTATGTTCTGATTATCAGATCTGTAAGCAGAAATTTTCTAACTTTTTTTTTCTTCCCCCAAGTGGATTGGTGGTCTTCTAGAGCTTCCAGGAACTTATCGACTTGGCTTATTTCTGTCTCTAGGGAAGGCTGTAGAGAACTGAAGACCTTTTGTCTGGGTTGGATGGCTTCCATGAAGCAGGCTGAACAAATTCCCAAGATGCCAAACCATTAGAGAAGAGTGTCTAGGGATGGCAAATGCTTGAATGTTCTCTGGGGGTAGTTCAAGTCTCTTTCCGATTTTTAAACGATTAGACAATTTGTAAACCAGGAAGGAGTTGTGGGTTTCTGTGAACAGGTGGTCTTATTGCAAAGCCTAATTGTTGAGCTTATGTGATACAGGAAAATACAATGTAAAATGATTGTAAGAGTAGTGTATATTATTGTCCATGTAGTTTTATTTTTCAACATTAATGTATAAGAGAACCATCAATGATAATTAAATATCTGACATGTACCCATTAGCCATAAGATGCACAAATATTCATAATTAATTCCAAATGGTCAGGAATGTTTTTTAAAAGTTCATATAAATATATTTGCTCAATTTCCTTTTCTGTAAAATAGGATTAACAGAGGATTTTTATAAAGCTCATTTTGTAGAACAATTTGAAAATCTTAAAGGGCTAAATGATAATAACAATAATAATAATTAACATTTACATGGTAAGCTACTAAATACCACACATTGTGCTAGGAGCTTTATAATTATTCTCTCATTTGAGCCTCATATTAATCTTGAGAGAGAGGTACTATTCTTATTCCTGTTTCACTAATGAGGTTAAATGATTTGGCCAGGGTCACACAGCTAGTTAAGAATTTGAGGATAGATATGAACTCAGGGTTTCCCAACTTCAGGCCCATTACTCTAGTTATTGTACCCTCTAGCTGCCTGTATAAATGTTAGTTATCATTATTACTATATACAAAGAGTATAACCCTGAAATTAATGCAGTATTAGGCTACTGAAGCTTAAAGCCACACTGACTTTGGTTACACCTTAAGGAATTGAGAAAAAGGCAGTATATTATAGTTGCTAGAAGGTGACCTTGGAGTCAGAAAGATCTCAGTTCAAGGCCTATTTCTTGGTAATTATCAAATCACTTAACTTCCCAATGCTTTAGGCAATTCTCTAATACTTAAAGTTGTAGAGGAAGAACTTTTCTCCTTGGTAGAAGGAATTTCTGCATAGATATTTCTCTATATTGATAAAGTCTCGGAACCAGTTCAAAATAAGGTATTTATTTCTTCCTGCTTTCCCTGCTTCATATCATACAGATATTCCATCTGTATCTAGGAGTATGTTATTAATTCATGTTTATATTTATGACCATGCTTATGAATATTTTCACACTTTCTCCATTAAATTCTGTGTTCAAACTATTTTTCTTTTTGAATGACAGTAACTAATAAATTTAAATTTATTGTGATTTTCTAATTAAATTTTATAGGACTGTCCTTTAGTTTCTGAATGCCTTGGTACAGTCTACTACAGTCTACTATATGTAATCATATGTCTTATTGGTTTTGTCTGAAGTGGAAAGAGCCCTAGAGTTGGAGGCAGGAGCTTGTAGCTTTTAACTCTTTCTCTGATAATTACTAGCAGTAGTATGATCTTGGACAAGTCATTTAAATTCTCTGAGCTTTATTTCCTCATCTATAAAAAAGGATAATCATCATCATATCTTCTTCTAGAGTTGTTAGGAAAAGTGTTTTGTAACCCATCAGTACAGCAAGAAGTGCTTTACAGGAAACAGTGATCTCTTGAATAAAGAGAGTTCTTTGAGTGGACAGATCCCAGTGCATTCATATTTTCCCATCTTATGTGAGTGCTTTTCATGTTCTATCCATGTAGCCTCCCGAGAAATCCCAGCCCTATTCATACGGGCCTATCTCTAGGCCTTTCAATGTTTCTCAAATATCAGTGAAATATATGGTCCAGTTCCTTTTTTTGTATATTTTTTGGATTATGTTTTTTACTTTTCTCAAGTATAAGTCCTTGTTGGTAAAATTCAGTGCCATCCTTATGACACATACACACACACACACACACAACCACACACACACACACACACACACACACACACACACACACACACACACACTATCACCTTTAGAGGTACCTATAATTTAAATTCTTCAGAGTTTACAGTGTTGGGATATATCATTCGTGAGAGAGTTTTGGTTTTTGTCAGGGAGAGTTTTAAATCAGTGAACAATTTGATATTGTTGGAAGCATTAATTAATTTCCCAAATGCAGGACAGTTTGTATTCCTTCATTTTAACTCTACTCTTAGGTTATTGTTCATTTAACAATAACCTGCCTGTCTGGCATAGATGAACTGATGAATTAACTCATTTGGTTATCCATTCAATTGCTTGTCACTATCTGGAGAAGAAACATTCATATTTCTCATGTGTGTGCATATTTTATTTTTTCAATTTCTTTTATCCTTTGTTTTATTCCTTCCATAGATATAGTAACAAATTATCTGATTTTTCTCTCTTCAAAATTTCTTTTTGTACACCTTTCAGTTTCAAGTGGTATTTCCACTTTTCATTTGTGTTTTTTTAATGATATATTGGTAAACCAAATTTCTGCCAAATAATTTTGCAGTTTTCCCAACTTTTCAAAAAAGGGAATTTTTTCCCCATTGTCCTTCCTATTCTCATACCTTTAAGAAAAAGATAATCATTTGCTTTGGTTTGTTGCAAAGGGCATTATTCTTTATAGTGGTTTAAACTTAGTGATTTCTTAGATCATGTTCAATTCTGGGATCCTGTAATACATGTATAGAACATAATCTTAAATACTTTTTACAGAGATGAAGGATAAAGGAAGAAAAAAGAAGTCACATTTACATGTTTACCATGTGCCAAGTACCGTACTAAACACATTTACAAATATTATCTCATTACAATGAAACAAAAACATCTTCTTAATTGTCTTTTTTAGGTGATCAGACTATTTTTTATTTTTAGCAATCTTTTGGCATCTTCCATGCTTAGGGTGTATACTAAATTGATTTCCTCATTGTCACCTTCAGTGCAGTTTTATTGTTTATGGACTGTCATTGGCCTAACTGGTATTTCCAATCTTATTATCTTGATTGTCATTTTTATTCCCTCACATCACAATTTGTTAATTAGGTCTTCAAGTTTAAATGTGATGTTTTGATCTTCTTCGATAAAAGAAATAGATTGTTAGAGAAATGTTTTCATAAATTTCATTTCTCAATCACTTTATTGTTCTTTCAGTTTCATCTATTACTAATTTTGTGGAACTCATACTAAATTTTCTGCAGATCTTTTTTCTCCTGTACTTTGCTTCTTTGTTCTCTATGGTGAAAACTGCTTGTATTTTTCCATCATCTAATCATAATATTTTGCAAAATTTACTTGTAAATAAACTTTTGTCACTCTTGGTTCTTCCTTTGTCCAATCTAATGTTTGCTCACTGAGTTGGTTGGCTATTTTTTGTGCACTTTTAGCCTCCTAATTATGACAGTTATTTTATGTTGGTTAGATATTGGTAATTAACAGTGTAGTTGATATATTTTATTTATGCAATTTCCATTTTTTCCCACATTAAGTTGATCATTTAAAAAGGTGAAGGATCTTATTCTAAAGTGGTTATTTTCATATCTTTTCCTTAATAAGTATTGATAAGGTAGAGAATAACCAGATGATAGTTATATAAAGAATGGTTGAAGGAACTGAGGATATTTAGTCTGGAAAAGAGAAAACTTCTTATAGTGGCTATGATTACACTAATGTAAGAGTTGCCTAGCAAATGGTAGGGGAAAATTTAAGCCTTGGTTTCTTGATTTCCCAAATCTATACTCTTCCTAGTATATCTTGTGTTTTTTTTTCTTACGTGTAGCATGAAGTACAAGATATATTCTAATATGTAGAGTAAAAATAAATCATATTTCATTGAAGGGACTGGAGATGTTTGTTCTTAAGAACAAAATACATGTCAACATGTTAGCTATTTTCATAAATTTGAAGGACCATAACTTGGAAAAGAGATTAGACTTCTTATAATCCTAGACTGAGACTTGGAAGGGATTTTTGAATTTATCTTGTCCAACCCACTCATTAAATATATAAGGGAAATGAGGCCACAAAAGAGATTGTGTTTAGCCCAAGGTCACATAAGTAGTGAATATAATAACTAGGATTCAAACACATTTCTCCTTCTATCTTAGAAGAAAGAACTAGAAATTTTAGTGGGCAGTTTCAAAGAGACTTATTTAGCTTTGGTGTAAGGAAAAACATGTCTAAATTAGAGCTATTCGACAGTATAATCTACTGTCTTTTGAAAGTGACAAATTCTATCCCATTTGAAGTCCTTATGCAAAGACTGGATAACATTGGGGAAATTGTTTTTTTGTTTGTTTGTTTTTTGGTAATTTTTTTTAATATAATTTTTTTCACAGTATATATGCATGAGTAATTTTTTTTATAATATTATCCCTTGTATTCATTTTTCCAAATTTTCCCCTCCCTCCCTCTATTCCCTTCCCTTGATGACAGGCAATCCCATACATTTTACATGTGTTACAATATAACCTAGATATAATATGTGTGTAAATACAATTTTCTTGTTGCACATTAAGTATTAGATTCCGAAGGTATAAGTAACCTGGGTAGATAGACAGTAGTGCTAACAATTTACATTCGCTTCCCAGTGTTCCTTCTCTGGGTATAGTTATTTCTGTCCATCATTGATCAACTGGAAGTGAGTTGGATCTTCTTTATGTTGAAGATATCCACTTCCATCAGAGTATATCTTCATACAGTATTGTTGTTGAAGTGTATAGTGATCTTCTGGTTCTGCTCATTACATTGGGGAAATTGTAAAGACAATCTTTTTTCTAGTTTGAGCTGGAATAGAAGACCTCAAAGGAGAAGGAAATAGCAAATTACTCCAGTAGTTTTGCCAGGAACACCCCAAATGAGGTCATGAAAAGTCAGACACAACTGAAAGAAACTGAAGAAGGTCATTTCCAGCTCTGAGATTCTGTGATTCTTATTTGAAAGTGATTTGGACATTTGTGTTAATTAGTCAGTAATATAATTGCCAAGAAATGGGGTTTGAAGAATGGCCCCTTTTTTGATGACCAATCAAAATTTTCTGTAGGTTACAATATAGCTAATTTAATTTTTTGTTCTTGTTGTCATAAAGCTCAGTAGTTGTCAGGGATGATGTTTTTTTTCATTTTATTCTTAAGAAAATATTGAGGCAACTAAGTAGATAGAGCATTAACCCTGAAGTCAGGAGGACCCGAATTCAAATATGACTTCAGACACTTAACACTTATTAGCTGTGTGACCCTGGGCAAGTCACTTAACCCCAGTTGCCTTACCAAAAAGATATTGAAGATTTGCTGGCATGTTGTTTCTTTGACTTCTTTAATTACTTAGTAGAAAACCACAATTTTTGACATTTTCCAATATACTTCTATATACTTATCTTCATATTAAATGTCTCTGTAGAATTTCTCTTCTTTTTCATCTAATGCAGTTTATGTAGATGCATAATCTGCAGTTATTTTCATGGTAAATTTTTTTGCGTAGCTGATTAGGAGCCTTGAGAAGCAAGATGGCAGCCTCCCATGATAGAATATTTTGTATTACCTTTGGATACACAATGAAACCAACTCTGTCATTTCTCTGTTTGCCTCTTTAAGCAAATCCTCTGCACCATCCTTCCATTTAATTGCAACTTTCTTCTGTCTTTTTTATAATATTTGAATATGAATATGTTGGTGTGTATTGAAAGGTAAATGTGAGATAGCTTTTATGGTTTTCTCCCACTAATGATAAGATAACCAAATATTCATAGAATGTTAGAGCCTAGAAATCATCTGGTCATACAATGATAAACCTGTAGCTAGAAAGGACTTATATCTGGTTCTACCCTCTCATTTTATAGATGAAGAAATTTAGAGAATTAAAGATACTTAACCAGGTTCTTAACAGAGGCAGGAATAGTGTCCAAGGTTCTTGCTTGTAGGCTGATACTTTTACGCTTAAATCAGATTAGTAGTTAATCTGATGCTTGCTATCTCATTATAGCTTTGGATTTTGGGGGCTAGTTTTCCAATGGAAATTTTATACCAGGCATTTCTGCCTGCAATTTAATAATTTTTTTTTTTTAAACCAAATGTTGCTTGGATTTTTTTCCCTTGTGGATTGGGTTCCTAGGTTCTCAAAAGAATTGTTAATGAGTTTGAGGCTAACATAATAGTCTTCTCCACTCAGCTATGCTGTTTCCTATAAAAATGTAACTTTGAAATATCCAAACACATATATTAAAGAAAGCTGTATGTAAATGGACAGGTGTTAGAGTGGATAGAATGCCTGCTTGTCTTTCTGAGTTCAAATATGGTCTCAGATACTATGCTGTTGTTTACCTCAGCTTCTCCATTTGTAAAATGAACTGGAAAAGGCAATGGCAAACCACTCTTGTATCTTTGCCAGGAAACCCCCAAATGGGGTCTAGACGAGTGGTCTAGAGGAGTCAGACACAATTGAATAATAACAACATGTAAATAGATTATGGGGTTTAGAGAAAGATGTAAAGACTGAAAATACAAAGACATTCACTTTGTAACCTTTATTTGTTCAGTCACATCTTTATCTTAACCCTTTGATCTCCTCTGGCTTTTTGTTTTTGGATGGTGTGTGTATGTGTGTGTGTGTGTGTGTGTGTGTGTGTGTGTGTGTGTGTGTGTGTGTGTGTGTGTGAGAGATTTCCTGGGCTTATTGGCAAGTTTGTTACTTTCTAGCTATGTGCCTCAAAACCCTTGCTGGTAGCTTACAGTGTTGGAATTGCCACCCTCCTTTCCTATTTCTTTAATGGGGGTAACACTATAAGATGCGATGACCATTTGTAGGCATTCTAAAGATTAAAAGAGAAAATATATTTGATGGCAAACTTATAAAGTCCTTTATTTTAGTAAATTGCAAAAGTATTAGGCATTATTTTTATAGACTTTCCCCACTCTTAGTAAAAATCAGTGAAGTTTATCTGAGTCAGGTTTCATAAAAACACATATTGTCTTTATGGTAATGTGATTATTATTAGTGGTTTTTAATTCTACATAAAGTTTGCAGCATTTTTAAAGGCAAATCTCATATTACTGTGTCATTATACCATAGGATTTTTGACTCTTTCAAAATACTATCTCAGAAACAAGAATCTTCCTCTGGCTTTTAAAGACCAATGAAAAAATACTTCATAATGTATTGGGGTTCATTTCTCTCCTTGTTTAAATGTATTAGATTTTTCATACAAATGTTTTCTTTTTCTGCATTGGTGTCATTTTTTAGTGTCACTTTTGGCAGGTCACTCAAAATTTGTTTTTCATGAATATAAAATACAAAATCTACACATCCAATATTTTTTTGTCTTCTCTGTTAAAGCCCGTCAAAAGTTTAATGTTTTTTGAGTTCTATCAAAATTCACAGTGAAACACAGGAAAAGAGCACAAGTAGTTTTTTTTTTTTATAATGTGTCTGAAATATAAAAAGATTTCTGTATTTAAACCTCTCTATGGTTCTGTAATTGATAAGCTTTGAATCCTATCTTAAGGAATTTCCACAAACAAAATCAAATAAAGGAGCTGTAGAAGAGAAATATTCTCACAGCCTTGGTAACTGTTATAACTATCTGCAGTCAGATTTCTGTTTAAATCATTTATCGATTCATTGTAAAGCAGATGGTAAACACAAAATGTGTATTATTTTTCTTTTATTTGTGAAATTCTTGAAATTTGGTTTTGTAGAAAATTTTAAATACTTCTAAAGCCTATCTGGTATTCAGGTAGCCAATTTTTTTCTTAATTTACGTGTATCTATTCAATTGTACATGAGGTAATTTTGTTAATTCTAGGAATAAATATGTCTTACAAAGTCAGGCAAAGAAGTTTGCTTCATTTAAATTTGCAAATAATAACTTGACCAAAAAATTCCCACTGTTTTATCTTTGTTATTTACTTGGAGAGCCCCACAAGGATTAGTTGAGGATGACAGTTCAAAGAGGGTTTTAAAAAGACATTTGATTATAAATAAAATTCATTATATAAGATCAATTTGCATACTGAAAATTTATAGGAAAATCAAAAATTTAAATGGTTATTCTGCCCTACTTGGAGAAGTAGTTACTTAAGAAATTTTATAAACAAAAAAAATGAGAAAATATGATTTTTCTTATTAGATTAGTTTGGATTTTTCCTATAGAATTTCCTATAAAATTTCTTATAGAATATGAGAAACATTAATTTGTCAGCCAGCTAAGGTTTGGAAAATTCTTCTGCATGGTGATTATTGAGAATTCCCTGATGTTTTAATCTAAATATCAAAGGACTAGTTTCATTAAAACTATCTAGTTACCAAGAAGATTATAGTGTACATCCATTGGTAATAATAGTTCAAACAGATCTTAAGCTGTTTTTTCCATTCCCCTGAATCATTATATTATATGTTGAATATTTTCTTATGAATATGCTAGGTTTTTTTGTTTCATTATATCTTGACTCTTTATAAAGATGCTTGTCCTAATTTATGATCATTTGTGTATGTTTACCTTTGTCTTCCGTCTGAATCTGTAGAAAGATTGTTATTACAATTATACCCTTGCATTAGTAATAGTCATTGTTTTCAGCAGAAAGGAATCGTTTGTCCTGAAAGATGACTCTTTGCTTTTGTCAGTGCCAGCCACCACTCTATATTCAGACCCTGGACCAATTATAATAAAAGCACAGAGAACTTAGCTGCAAAATACAGCCATTTTCATTCAGATCTTTGCCATTCTTTAGAGTCCCATGAGGCCTCTATCATGCTCCACAACATTAGGATCTAGCACTCTTTAGTTGATGATTCTATCACCTAATTAATGACCATTTTGTTTTATTAATCTTTGTCTTTCCCTCATGGAATCCAGGGAAATTGGAGTCACTTGACAAAAATAGGGCTTGTGATTTGACAAGATTGGTAGACCTTTTCTTAAAAATGTGACTAGGATATCATTATTAGTAGTATCTACCACCCAAACTAGGTTTCATTTTAAAAGCAAAATTCTTTAAAACATTTTGTGCCTTACTTTAAAGAGCTTCAGTACCTAAAAATCCAAATTTATTTTTAAAATTCTTCATTCATTTCATAAATTCAGTTAAACATTTATTACATGGTTTATATGCAAAAGCTTTGTGCTTTAGAAAGTGAGTGATTCTTCTTTTATTCCTGCTATGATATTGAATATTTCAGGAGACTTCTCAGATCACCTTTCCACATAGTACATCGCTCTTTCCAAATGCCATTTCTCCTTCCTATTGGTTTATTTCATCTTAGGCTCTCATAGGTATGGTTTTTGTTTTCTTTTACCTATAACTGTTCTCTTTCCATGATCCGGAATTCTAATTATTCATTCATCTTAGCCTTCTACCTTCCGTTTCTTTTATTTTCTCATTCAACCTATTTTGTGTCCTTACCTCCACTTCCAGTCATTTCATTCCTCTCTGATCTTCTTTTGTACTTTTCACTTTGTTAATCATTTCATTTATATACTTCTGCCCTTTAATCGCTTGTCTTTCACCACCCTGATCCTCAGGTGCCTCCTACAATCTACTGTTTATCCTCCTGTTCACATGCCACTATAAGAAATAAAATTTTATTTTGGTTGAGCATACTACAATCCCTATAAACTCCTCTCTGTCATAGTAAAATTCTAGAAAAAGCCATTCATTTGTAGTCATTTTTTTCTCCTTCCTGCCCTCCCATTCATTTCTTTGCTTTTTGTTTAAAAATTTTTTTTGAACTTAAGACCCAATTCTTCCCCAAAAGGATATAAATAGCAGCAGCAGTAGTAGTAGTAATAATAATAATGATAACAATAAATAGCTAGCACTTAATATTTTAATTTAGGGTTTATAAAATGAATTTCATATGTTAATTAACTTGATTCCTTATATAAAATAGAAAATAAAATTGATATATTTTTTTTTTTATCCCATTCATTTCTCAACCTCTCTAATCTGGTTTCTCACCCTACCAGTTGATCAAATTTTGGAATGTTGATATATTTCCTTCCAAAAGCTATTTTTATTGGCTTTCTGACTCTTTAACAGAATATGATGTGGTATCTTTTCAAATTCTCTGCTAGGAAATTATTTAGGTAACTTTGCAACAGTGAATGAAGGCATGGGTGGGGGAAAGAGTGGCCTTTTAATAGCGTGAAGTAGCAGTTTTTGAAAAGCTTACTTATTTTCTGGAATGCCTTAGAGACCGGGATAGTTCCTTGGAACTAGGAAAATATTGGCTCTGGGAGGAAGAGGCTGATTAAGCAGATGAGTTTTATGACTTATATTCATTTGGTTCCTAGTACATTTTTACCAATTAATCTTAGAATGAGATGCCCAATTATACAAGAAAGTCTCTTTACGTAAAGTAGCAATCATCAGAAGAATAACTCACTCTACCACAGCATGAAATGCAGGGAAGAGAATCTGGAAAGGAAACATTGCTTTATGCTAACAGCAAGAGATGGATGGTTGTCAGGACTGACCATATGTGTTTGATTTTGGAATTTGGAATCTGTCTGAATCATGGAAGAAATCCTGGAAGGTTGGATAGGTGAAATAAAAACAGGAGAGGAAAGGTTACTATGCAGATTCTGATCCATTCCTGTTAAAGTTTTCCTTTGTCCAATTAATATGACAATTCAGCAGTGTTTACCATTTAAGAGAAAAACAAATAGGGAAATATGTTTAAATAATATAATATAATATAAAAATATAATTTAAAGCACTTTATGGTATTGTTTACTCAACAGTTATTGTGGTTTATGTAAACTATTTGTGTGTGTGTGTGTGTGTGTGTGTGTGTGTGAGTGTGTGTTTCTTTGACCCTTTGATGTCATCATTACCCTCAACTGAACCATTACTTTTCTTGACCAGACGGGAGTCAATTGTATTGAATTGAGAACTGGCTATTTTACCAGCTTCTAGTTCACCAAAAGTTTAGTAATTGCTTTGGTTTTTTAATCCAGATAACTCTAGTTTGGAGCAGAATCAATAAAACAGCTATTCATATTGATGGTTTCAGAGAACCTCCGATCAAGCTAGGTTCTAAGGATTACAAATAGTAATTTGCAATAGTAATAGAGTGTTTAATGTCATTCTGTGGCTGACCTAGAGTTCTAGATTCTCCCAATTAATCTGGTTTCTACAAGATTTGAGTATAAATGATTCTTCCACATATCTTCCAAACTCATGTGCTAAGGATAATTGGCAATTCTGTTCTTAAGGCATTAATTTGATGACTTCTTTTCTATTTCTTCTGTGTGCTTGGCATACTGCAAGTACAGAAAATTAATCTAAGTTTGTTTGAGTGTGAACTCTGATTGATTTATCTTATTTTTTTCCCCTTCAGGTATGGATGAACGAGGAGGTACAACATCTTGGGGAACGAGTGGTCAACCAAGCCCCTCATATGACTCATCTAGAGTAAGTTTTTTTTTTTGCCTCCTTCATTTAAAAAAAATGTGAATAGTTGATTAAAAGTTTTTAGAGAAGGATTGATAAAGAGCAATAAGCTCTTTAAGGAAGATTTCTCAAATTTATAGTTTTCTAGTAACATACAGTATTCTAATTTTAAAGGAAATATATTGGGATTGTTTCATTTTAAGATAGAAAACCAGAATGAAAGAGATTATCTACTCTAACCGTTTTATTTGATATGAGTGGAAAATGAGGCTTAGAGAATTTAAAGACTTGCCCAAGAGTTGAAAGAAACAGGAACGTGTGATAAGAGTTACTTTGTACTTTTCCTTAAATGACAGAAATTTAAGCATTCTGCTATTTTCTGCATAAACAAAAAAATTTTAAAGCATGAGGCTTTGCTACTCATTTTCAAGCCATGTTTAATTTATATTTGAATACTTTGTGATGAATTGGAAATTCCATTTAACATCTAAAAAGTTATATATAGAAACTCTTACACACATACTTCCATTCTTCTTGGAAGTCTTCACAGAGAGCTTGGGATAATGTTGCAAATAGAAAGAATGGTTTTCTTATTAGGATTTGAATGTTAGGTTTTAATAGAGGGGGAAAAGAGTTATCAGAATTGATTTGCAAAAATTATGTTATCTTAAATGTTTGTCACTTATTGATAAAATTAATTTATAATAGTCAAAATAGTATTATAGCAGCCTAAAAGAATTAATTTACCACTGTATATCCCCTAGTGCCAATGTTAATTGTGTGAAAGCCCCTAAGGGAACTAGATTCAATAATATATATCGAATGGTAGATGTGTCTAGGAAGTTTGACCTTGAAATGTGGACATGGGCCTAAAAGACACTATTTTTTCAATTGTAGTTTAGTGATTAGGTAAGCAATTTTTGTTTGTAACGTGTTTTAAAATACTGTAACAATTTGGTGAGTGCCTTTTATAGTTTATTGCTAAGTAATTCAATACCAAACTACTACATTTATTTTAAAATACACAGAAATTCCAATTAATTTCTAACTTTTTTCCTACTCCAAGATATATTATTATATATAACTTTGTATGTCATAATTATTTGGAAAAGCAACATATTTTAGTTATTCTAGAACCTTGATCACATAGAAATCATTATCCAATTATTTCTAGTTTAATTTATTTTAAAAATTCACTTTAAATAAAAAACTGGAAATTTTTATATCAATATATACCTTTAAGTTTATATAATCAGCATACAGATTTTATGAACAATTCCAATGATACATAATGCATTTATACAATTATACTATGATACTATTATAATACTCTAAGGATTTAAAATATGTCTATATCTGAAAAAAATCATAGAATCATAAATCAATTGAACAAACAATAAGGTGAAAATACTGTGCTTTGATCCACAGTCAGTCTAAATTTCCTGTTTTTTCAAAGGAAAACTTCTTATGACCTCTCCCATGTTTACCTCCATGTCTTCAAAATTTTTAGAAATTTTATATATCCAAGTTAGAGTTATGCCATTAGGTGCCCAGAGGAAGCATTCATTAAGTGATTACAATATACACAACCTATAGAGCATAAAGGGAAATACTAAAGGTGGAAAGAAGGGTCTCGGTCCTAAAAGAATTTCTGGTTTTATTTAATTTACTCGTACCTTTAGGACCTGATAGAATGTAATTAATATTGAGTAATATTCTCACTTTATAGAAGAAGCTGATGCTTAAAGAGTTAAAATGAAAATTTTAATGCCATACATTTGTTTGTGGCAGAGCAGGGAATACATTTCTGCAGTCACTTGACTCCTAGTTCAGCTCTCTTTCCATGATAGCATATCTCCCTTGTTTATCCCTAAAGAGATTGTGGCTGAAATATAGTTTCCTATTTTGATTAAAGACAGGATAAATTATGATTTTTGCTGCTTGATCCATGCAAGAGTTTCTATACTTTGCTTTACATCTCTTGTCAGGTTTTTAGTGGTTAGCATTTATATCATACTTTGAAGTTTGAAAAAGCACTTTGAGTGAGGGGAAGGGAATAAGCGTTTATGAAGCACTTGCTATGTGGCAGATATTGTGCTAAGAGCTTTACGGTTATTTGATCAGATTTAATCCTCACAATTCTGTGAGGTAGGTACTCTGATTATCCCCTTTTTGCTGATTAGGAAACAGACTGAGAGATTAAATAAGTTGTGGGTTACATGAACCTAGTTCTTCTTGATTCTAAACTTAGTGTTTTGGACTGTATGCCATCTATATGTAAATCAGTTTAGTTGGAAAAGGAATAGTGGAATGAAGACAATATTTCTTGGTCTCAAAATTCTTTGATGCAGAATATACTTTAATTTTTTTGCTAATTAGGGGAGAAGGGAAAAAAAGATTAAAAAGTTGCTATGTATGCTAAAAAGCAAAAATGTGGTGGTGGGGAGATTTCCTTGTTTTTTTTTTATTGAGATTAAATATCATTATTCTAAGAAAACTAAATCTAGTTGGGGAATGGAATAAATAAGTTTAGAAAAGAGAGAAACTACAGAATTTCCATCTTCCCTTTTGAAGAGATGGTTTGGTTATAGAATCACTTTCATGAATCTTCTTACTACAGGAAGAGTTTTTTGGTAGAGCAACAATTATCAACCACTGTATGAAAGTATGGGTTACTGCTCTTGTTGATATTCTGCCCTGGAAATAATAATTTGATGCTGATGTATCTGTTTGTACCAGTTTAAGATTTACAAATTTACAAATCTTTCATGTGTTATCAATTTGATTAATTTTCTGTTCATTTCCTTTGAGTCTGACTCTTTCCTATTGGAAATTTTCTTGGTAAAGATATTGGAATGGATTCACTATTTCCTTCTCCAGCTCCTTTTATAGATGAGGAAATTGAGTCAAACAGGCTAAAGTGACTTGTCCAGGATCACACAATTAGTATATGACTGAGACAAGATTTGATTTCTAGAAAATGAATCTTTTTGACCTTAAGCCTGGTATTCTATCTACTACACCACCTAACTGTTCTTTCATTATGCTGTTTGTCAGTTAAAAAAATAAATCTTGGGTTCTTTTTGGATTGTAGGAATATAATTCATATATAAAAATATTCTGTAATGATCACAAAGTTTGACCTTTATTGAAATTAATATTCTACTACTTTGTTATTCTCTTTCAAAAATAAAATTCAAGTTTAGACTTGTCCTATACCTGAAAAATTAAAGGGCAACAGTTTCCAACAATATGAAATGACTTAGAGTAATTTATTCTAACAATTGTCTTCATAAAGAATTCTCTGATCCACAATATGCTTTAAACATTTTGTTAATTGACAGAAAAGAGAAGAGGAACAGGGTGGTTCTGTCTAAAGTATTAATGGCTTACAAACTCTATATTTTAAAAGGTGGAGGGATGGTGATGAGGATTCCTTGTTCAAGAAATTGATATTATCTATCATTTTTCCAGTACCCAAGTAGGTGGAATTGTGTGAATTATCAGATGATAAAAGGTTTTTATTCTTTAAAGTAAAGGAGTGTTTTGTTTTATTTTCTCATTTGCATTGTCTTTCTCTGAAGTAAAAAAAGGTTTTTAAAAAATAACAATGTAAGATTAAAAACCAATCCTTAACCTTTATGTGAACTTCTTAGAAAGATTGAAATGTTTTGTTTGTCAGATTACAAAGAGACATATGCTTTTTGATACGACCCTTGCACATCTTTATAAATATATGAACTTTACTAGTTTGCTAGGAAGCATTGTAAGTATTAAATAGTCCATTTTTGATGATACATCAACAAATCTTCATGGAGGTGTTATTTATATACATGACATTGTGCTAAACTGTTGAGGATGCAGAAGAGCAGTGGCAGAGTGGAAAGAAAATTGGCCTCGGAGTCAGAGAAGCTGGGTTTGAATCTTGTCTTTTTGATCTCCATTAGGTCACTTAACCTCTTTGAGCTTCAGTTTCCTTATCTATGAATAGAGGGGTCTAGCCTAGGGGTCTAGACTAGGTGCCAAACTTTTGATTTTATGTATCCACAGATTTCATCCCTCACTCTCTAGTTGCAGTAGAAGGGAATGGAGGAGTAGTCTTTCTTCAGCCCAACTAGAACTTTGTGGGAGGAAGGAAAGGAAGACAGGGATTATCCACTTCTACAGATCCTTGTCCTTTTAAAGTTTGTAATTTAAAGAGGAAATGAGATGACAAAGTGTAAGATAACAGTGAAATACTTAATTCTTCTAGACAAGAGTAAGGGCTATTAGAAACTAGTATATTCCATTCCTAGAAAATTAATTTTATTAACAGAAGTTTACTAAAGGAAGAATGTTTGTATAAATTTTAGTTAACTAAGAAAGACTTTGTGTAGGAAATAAGATTTGAACTAGTCTAAAGCGATGAATATAATTTGGAGAGGCTGGATTAGAGAGGTAAAGCTTAGAAATAGGAATAGAAGTTAAGCAACAGCCACATTAATTCAAATGTGACTTAAGTCCTGTTATAGTATGGTGGTGGTGGCAATTAAGAAGAGTAATTAGATACAAGGAATATTTCAATGGAAAAAATAGACTGTACTGGATGAATGACAAGATGTAAGGTAAAGGGAAAAGTCAGAGATAATACTGAAGTTGGACAAGTTGCATGCATGACAGCCATTCATACTTCATTGATTTCATCATTATGTAGATACTTCTTTTATCAGTGCTGATTGAAATCCCTCCATTCCTTAGTAGTCCTTTTGTGAGTTCCTGTAACTCCTTTCTCCAATTCATTTCCTTATGACCAGTTTTCCAGTGATAAAGCTCTCTAAACATAAATTCTTACGATAACAAAATACATACATTGTTTTTGTCCTATTATCTTAGTAGGACATGACAGAATTTATGATCTGCTGATGTAGACTTTGAGAACACATGTCACAGTAAAAATTACCTTTATCTTAGATGAGGCAATATAGTAAATAATTAAAAGAAATCATATAAGCAGTAGAACTTTTTTTTTAATGGCATAATTTAGGTCAGTGGTGATATAAATTGAGGAAAAAAATTCAGGTACCTTTTTGGGGAAAACTTTTTTTTCCCACCATTTTAAATGAGTCCTTGTCCTCTGAAATTCTGTCTTTAGCTAAATAGGTTGGAAACCTATTTTAGATATATAGGATACCACTAAGACCTTTGTCATAGGTTAGGGGGGGTTTGTTTGTTTTTGTTCTGTATAGGGCAGGTTTTATATTTGCTAGGATTTCAAAAGCAATAACTGGGAAGGAAATCAAATTTTGAAATTGTATATTAGAACTCTTAATGTAAGGTGTAGAGCACACGAGGAAGTCATCATATAGGGAAGCAAGACTGGAGGGACAAAATAGTATTGTATTATCCATTATATTGCATCTATGCTCACTTTGACCTCTCTTTTCTTATTTAACTGCTGTTTCATATTTTTCTGTACACGAAAAAAGATTCAAGAAAGAAGGGGTATATTTTTAATTTAGGTTAAAAATAATCCCAGCAGAACAATTGTTAACCTGTTATTTGCCTCATTGAAGAGAAAATGCTGTAAGTTATAAAGTTAATTTTAAAATTGAAAACAGAAACTGGGTTATGATGATATGAGCTACATTGAATCTCCCAATTAGTGCCCAAAGTGAAGAGTTTAAATAGAATGATCACAATGTCACATAACTTTTCTATCACGAGGCATTATAGAAGGTTTCTTAGATTTGCAGTCTAGCCATTACTCATACAATATGGATTTCTGTGGCTGCTGTGATTGCCCCTGATGTGATAATTTCTCACACATCATTTGGAAGGGTCTTTTACTTCAAAATGTTTAACTGTGCCAGTGGTTTCATGTAACTTAAACAGGCACTTTGAAGAATAATGGAAAGATCTCTGGATTTTCTAGTTTAAATACCTGGTTTTCAAGTCTCACCTCTTTTCACAAAGGATGCATGAGATTATAGAAGCACGTTTAATTCTCTAAAACTCATTTTGAAATGATGCCAATATTGCTTATTTCTCATAGGAGGATTAAATAAGATAGTTTATATTATATAAAGCACTTTATAAACATAAGCTATTAATGACAGTAGATTTTTGTATCAGTATGTATCAGTAATGTTAATAAAAGAGTGAAATAATAAATTTAAACTTAGTTCCCCATGGCATTTAGAAAACTTGTATTTATTTTATATTCATATGTGTACATTTTATCTCCCTCATTAAAACATTAGCTCCTTGAAGACAGTGGCTGTTGAATTTTTGTAACAGGCACAGGCTTTACACAAAGCATTTAGTAAGTTGTTATTGATTGGTTGATTTTAGAAAGGAGAAAAAAATTCATATTGTTTAATATGATTTATTTTTGTCCTTTTTAGTGAAGACTGATACTCATGCCTTTGTTTCCTATTCTTGGTGCATATATATCCTGGAATCAGTAGACACTTTGAGTTTCATGATTCCCCTGTCAGTTCTAAGAAGGGAAACTTGTTTCCTGAAACCTATTCTTTGGCTCCCCAGAGCTCATGATCTCATTACTTTACTCTGTGCTATTGTTATAATTTATTATACTAACGTGCTTAGTAGTTTTCAGAATAGATTAATCCTCTAGGTAGCATATACAAAAGGAAAAACATTTATTGCAATGAATAAAAACTTTTGAGAGACTTGGTCCATTGAACCAACATTATGTTCAAACAAAATCCTATCAGTGAGTTGGAGCAGTTATTAGAATTAATATGGCTAAAGGACAATTAAGACATTGTCCTTCCTTTAAAAGAAGAATGATTTGTAGATGCTTATTATTGTAAACATATCATATTTGCTGGAAAAAGCTTCTGTTCTCCGAATTTATAATTCACTCAGCTCTTGACTGGATCTTTCCTTTCATCTCTGTCTAAAGCAATGGTCCTCATACTTTTTAAATAGGGGGCCATTCACTGTCCCTCAGACTGTGGGAGGGCCGGACTATAGTAAAAACAAAAACTCACTCTGCCTCAGCCCATTTGCCATAACCAGCGGCTGCATCTGGCGCCCCCCTCTCCCTCCGCCCTTAGTTTGAGAACCCCTGGTCTAAATCATCTTCTTTTCACCCTCTTTCAAGATAAGTATAACCCTTTCCTCTCTGAATTTTTCCTTTTATTATATTATCTGGTAACATGAATGCTATCTCTTTTTTAAGTTTTTTTTTTTTTTGCACATAATAGTATACTCCCCATTACATGTAAAGATAGTTTTCAGCTTTCATTTTTGTAAGATTTTGAGTTCCAAGTTTTTCTTCCTCCTTCATTTCATTCATCATTCTCAAAGACAACAAACAATCTAATATAGGTTATACATGAACAATCATGTTAAACACATTTCCATATTAATCATATTGTGAAAGAAGAATCAGAACAAAAGGGAAAAACTATAAGAAAGAAAAAAAAACAAAATTAATGAAAATGCTTCTGCATTCAATCCCCATAGTTATTTCTCTGGATGTGGATGGCATTTTCCATCAGAAGTCTTTTGGAATTGTCTTCTATTACTATATTGCTGAGAAGAGCGAAGTCATTTATATTTGATCATTGCACAGTGTGATTGTTATTGTGTGTATTATTCTCTTGGTTTTCCTCATTTTACTCAGCATCACTTCATATAACTTTTTCTGAAATTACCCTGTTCATCATTTCTTGAAGAATAATAATATGAATGTTCTCTCTTACATCAGTGAAGTGTACTCTCCATTCCCCATTAGGCACAGAAAAAAAAAAAAAACAAACAAAAAATATAGATTCTGACTTTCATTGTTAAAGACCAAGAGATAATGATGCACTATACTCATTAGTTGGTACAATTTTTTAAGACCAGTAGGAAGAGACTACTAGGTTAGTATTCTTTTCATAATATCTTTTCACTGAACTGTCTTGACATTATCCATTAGGATATCTATATTTGGTGTGTTTTAAAGAATTAGAACTCAAGAGGGAGCAGTTAGTAAAAGTATAGCACAAAAAAAGGAGTATCAGTGAAACGTTAAAAAAATACATAGGAAAAAAGCCAAAGAAGTTCAGAGAAGAGCAAAAAAGTGGTGTGATTATGTTAAATTTAATATTTTTTTTAAACTCCAAGGTAAACATAATAGAGGTTAATTGTTTCATGTAGAGTCTTCTTTTTCTGTTTTTCTGTAGATATGATCATGTTAAGTTCATAACAAAAATAATTTTTAAAAAAGAAATAATTGAGCCCTGCTGAGTTTGATTTTTTTTCTATTTATTTTTAATTTTTAGAATTAGAATAGAATTTTTTCAGTGGTTTAAAACTATTCATTTAATCTATATCAAAGAAGTACTGGATAGGAATTCACTCATGAAATATGATTTGATTTGGTGGACATGGATTTGAAATGTCTACTGGCAATCAGTTTACCTTGGGGAAGATTAATGTTCTCTGTCCATCTGAGATTGAAGCCCCCAACGGCCCCCTAGAAAACCCTAGTGAATTTTGATGGTTTTAATTGTGTTATTAAATGAGATAAGGCAAACAGACTTTAATAATATACTCTGCTAGGATGTATTTTAATGTCTTCTTTAAGTGTAAAAGTATGGAGCCTAAAACTGTCTTTTAAGCTAGTTGTACTACCAAGCTATTATGTTTATGGCACTGTCATGTCCTAATCAGTGTGATTCCCTTCTGCATGGTCCCCAGCAGGATATTATTTAACAAATTTTAATTAGTAATTAAGGTGGCTTTTTTGCATTGATGATATTATCAGGTTTGATTCTGGATGCCTCACTGAAAGATTTTTGCTTTAGAGACTTTGAATTTCCATATAACTATTGACTCCTTCAGTGTTCTTGTCCCTTAGTTTAGAGGCTGTCATTCTATTGAACCAAAAGAAAGATATGCTTTCTTCTTGGCCCTGTTCACATCAGAATAGGAGTAGCAGTTGTTTGTGACATTTTTGAAACACTTTCTCAGCCACCGAAAATAACACACTGTTTATATGTTGGTTTTATTCCTTGTGAGCTGTGAGTACTTCACTTGGAGAGAGCTTTTACAGTGAGTTATTGTGAGAGCCAATGAGCTCTTCCTGGCAGATTTGAAGGAAAGAGCCGTTCAGCTGTCAAAGACACCGCCATTCACCACCTTGGAATCATCCTCAGCTTCTCACTCGTGTTAACCACACACACTCAATTTATTGTTAAAGCTTATCATTTATAATTTTCCAAGTATCTTTGGCATTTTCTCTTCACAAACAAAAACTCTCTCCCTCACCTCTTCCATAGATTCTGTCATTGCAGTAGTTTTCTAATTTATCTCCCCAACATCAATCAGTCATATATTCAGTTGCCAAAGTGATTGTCCTAAAATGCTGATGTGTAACCCCCATGCATTCCAGTGGCTCCCAGTTATCTTTGAGATCAATTATAGTGTCCCTTGACATCTGAAGTTTTTTGCTATTTGGCCCTTTGTAATCTTCTATTCTTTGTAGCTATTATTCATAATACTTAACTTTCCACTTTTTAATTCAATACTTTTTCTGGGTGTTCCTCATGTCTAGAATGCTTTCTTTCTTCTGCCTCCTATTTTCCCTGGCTTCCTACCTTCCATATTCTGCAAGAAGCCTTTCTTCTTCCCTCTTACTGTTAGTTCTTTCCCTCTGCGATCACCTTCTTTTACACTTCTATTCTGTCTTGTATGTACATAGTAATTTGTCTGTTATAGCCCTTTTGAATGTGAATTTCTTGCAGGCAAAGATAGTCTTCGCCTTTCTTTGTCTAACTGGTTCTTACCACAGGACCTCAAAAGTAATAAATGCTTGCTGATTGATTGTTGATGGCCAGTGATTTCTTACTATTCAGTTGGGAGGTCAGTGTTCATTTAGAATAGCAAGATTAATTAAAACATTCTATGTTCCCCTTTATTTGGAGATCCTTTTTCCATTCTTTGAAGGAAAAGTACTATCTGAAGTGAAGCCTGTATTTTTGTATGTTAGAGAGAAATATTATGTTTTTTATGTTAGAGAGATTGAGGTTTTGAGCAGAGAAAAAAAAAGTCTCATGAACTTGTTATTATTAATTTGATGCAAAGCCTTTTGAAATATAAAAGAATCAAAAATCTTAAAAGGTTTTGTATAGAAACTAACATTTCTGTGTGACTTGTTTAATGATGGGATAGATAGAAAGAACAGAGACACATAGGCAGAGGCCGTATGACACAATGAAAGGAGTGCTAAATGCAAGGTCATGGATTTGAATCCTGACTTTTACTTATTTACTACTTTGTGAGTTCAGGTTAAGTGTTAAAAACTGTTGCCTCAGTTTCTTCGTGTATAAAATGAGGAATTTGGACTAGAAAATTTCCATGATCTTTTACAGCTTAAAATATATAGTTCTTTGATACTAGGGATCCAGACTTAAGGTACCTAAAGTTAAATCATTATAAGGCAACACCTGAGGGAGTATGGTTCCTTTGATTAAAGTGGATTCTTGGGTAGGCTTGATCTTGTATAGAGCACTTTTATGAAGTGTTGGGTAGGAATAGTCTTGGGAGCAAGAGGAAATAATTGATGGAGAATTAAAAGTTAGTGTGGAATTTGGAAAAGAAACTGTGACTCTTGGTTTCTTTTTATACAGAGTATTTAAGGAGATGGTTTAATTCAAGTGATATTTCAAGCAAACCTTGGAATTTCCTTCTTGTAGCATTCATGGGTAACAATCTAGCTCTCTGGCTTTCACAGATGGCTTCAGTGTATGCCCTTTAATATGCTGAGGTCCATATGTTTGTGGTGGCAAATAAGATCTGTGTGTTTCAATTCAATAAGAATATGAATCTGTTCTTAAACTTGAGTTTTGGAACCTAATGGACTAGTTTTTATAAAAGTCAATTAATGTTTCTGTCATTCTACCTAACATTTAAAATAATTATATTTGAATGTCCCAGCTAAGAGGTGCTTTGTTCTTAGGATATTTATGTATTAGAAAAGATAGTGATTTATTTCTAGTATTGGAGATATATAAGCCTGACCTATATGATCAGTATTTTTCTCACTGTACTTATCATTTATTGAGAAGCATCATGGACTAGTGAATAGAATTAGGAAGTTTCCCTTCTACATATCTCTAATTTTTACAACCCATTTTTTTTCAGAATGTTGGGAAAGGCGATGTTTACTTGTTATTTCAATGTTATAGATGACTGTCAGATGTACTTCTACCAGTATAGATCAATCATTCTGTATATTGAAATTTCAGACAGTACTTGGGACACTAACAAACATACGTGCCTTGCATAGGGTCATCCAGAATGCATGAGTCAGATTTCAACCCTAGTTTTCTAGACTGCTACAGCCTACTGATTGCCTCACATATTCCTTATAATGGAAAAAAATCACAGATACAGTTTTAAAAAGTTATTAAAATTCCTGAGAGCAGTTTGGATAAGACCAGCAGTAAAGTGTAGGATATCAAGATCATATAATTTGCGATGGTTATATCTCTTGGCATTGTAGTGCTTTATAAACTGTAAAGTGCTTTGCATATGTGAGTTGATATTTAGCATTATGCTTGAATTAGGTTCTTATATATGTTGCATAATGCTTACAACTTCTAGTGCATATTAGTGTATGGTTTCTGGCTACCATACCATACCTCCATAACCAATCAGTTACCATCATAAATTCATTTTCAGAGGAGAGATGACAACTGATTGGCAAAATTTTGATGTAATGGGAGAGAAGTTGTCATATAGTTAGTCTATTATAGAATTCTGGTCTCCAACAAGTAGCTAGTACTAAATGGCTATTTCTAGCACAGATTATGAAAAATTATAAAAACAAGAAAAATGAAATGAGGAAATGAGCTCAGGCCTTTTTACTTTTAACTATTCCACTCTTGTGTTCTTTGGTGGAATCACAATCTAGGCATAGAAATCAGGAATACTATTTCTTGCTAATGTTTGACTCTAGTGACTCATTACCTGGTACCCTGCTTGACCACACAAGTCTTTGATTTAAGTTCAGACCTCTGTGCTACAATCAATGAAACTTAGACAAAAGAAGACAACTGATTTAAAATCTATCTAATATTGCCATTTTAATGGAATTGTGAAGGACTTATTCTCTAATACCTGGCACATAATAGGCACTTAATAGAAGTCTTATTTATTGATTGGTCCAGAATATCCATCTTATCATTTTGTAATATGCAAACATTTTATATAGCTAATCCTTAAGTCCTGGACCTAACATGAATGACCCGTCTAGTTTTCTGACAAATCTGATTAGAGATAGACGTATATTATATTAGCATAGCAAGAAATATTTAAGTAGAAGCAAAGTTCAGAAGGAGTCTGGGGAAGTGTATGCTGAACTAGGTTTGGAGTGACCATATCTGGTGTGGCTACTTCTTTAAATGGGGGCTAAGAGAGGAACTTATTGCTCAGAGGATATTGTAAAGATACAAATGTTTATTGCCAAAATATTAAGAAACATTAAAAATAAACAGTAATTTTGAGGAAGCCACAGTAACCAATAAAGGAATGTGATGTGGTGAGATAAATGATTGATTTTGGAGTCCTAGAGTCATGGGTAGAAACTTATTATCACATGGTGTAAGCACTTCTGACAATCTTATAAAGTCAAATCTTCACATTTGAATAGGAAAATGGGGTCCCAGAGCAGTTAAGTGATTTGCCCAAGTGCATATAATTTGTGGGCAGCAGCACAACTAGAATTTTGTCTACTACATGCAATTTCACACTAGTTCACTTTATGTTATATCTAGCTTTCGGTGATATAGTGAGTGGTTTATTAGGAAGTATATTGGACCTGGAGTCAGAAGACTTGGATTTATATCTCTGTTATAGAACATGCTACTAGCTGGATGACCAGTAGTAAGTCACTTAACCTTACTTCAGCCTCAGTTACTTCATCTTTAAATTGGGGAGAATGACTTTTAGTCTCCATTTTATAAGTTTGTGGTGAGGAAAAGTGCTCATATAAATATTTTATTGAATGTCCCACGGCTGCTTTTGCTTCCCTGGCATTAGGACCAATAAATATAATATACTTTTGTTCTAATCTGAAAAAAATAGTATGTTTATTGGAGGAAGGGAGTTGTTTTAAGTGATTCAATTCACTTTGCTATTTCTAAGTGAAGAAAGAGATGCTAAAAACAGGTTATCAAGTAAAAATCCTTAGGTTGTTTTTGTTGTTCTTTGGAGGGGAAACTGAGGGGATGAAGTAATTGTTAGTAGACTATGGGTATCTGACTCAAGTGACTAAGAATCAAGAAATCTGAAGGATTCATTCTCCTTGCTATTTTACTCTTCTACTCCAACTACCTTCTTTGGTTCTCCTTTCTTTCTCTCATTTTTTCCTCTTCTCTCTCCCTTCACCAGCTAAATATAGAACTAAAGTACACTTTTTATTACTTGTTATTGTATCTTGAATAGTTGTAATAGTTCTTAATTTGAAATAGATCGCCTAAATATTTCACTTTTCCGTTTCCTTAAAAAAGGAAAGGGAAGGAAGGAAGGGAAGAAGAGAAGGAGAGAGGGAAAGGGGAAGGATAGAAGGGAGGGAGGGAGGAAGAAAAGAAATAAAGAAAGTCAGTAAGCTAGCTTGTTTTAATGTATGTTTTTGCCCTTCACTGATTTATTTTTCCTATCAATCAGTGGTCCTAAAATATATAAAACTTGCAACTACAAAGTTCTATGTAAGTTATTACTAACAAAGAATAAGTAACAAGAGAGCACATTCGCATATATGTTGTCATCATTGAAAGGTTCAAGCAAATGCATTGCATGTAGGTCATGCAGATGATAACATCATCAGCAGCATCTATAAATATATAAGATGGTGATAGATAAAATACTCTGACATTAAGAAAGGACTCACAGTGGACAGTTTAAATCTGGTGAAAATTGGTTGTATGTATAATAATCTTATTTATACAAATAGGCTATAAGTTGGGCTACACCACTATAGAAATAATATTCATTTTAAATTAAATTTAATCTTGTCAATCCACAAACATTTATGTTACATGTGTGCAAAGACAAATAAACCCAAAATTCCTATATTGATTTTTTAAAAATTGTATGTAAGATGTAATATTTAAAAAGAACCTTTTTACCCACTTAGGACAACATCAATTAAAAATCAAGGAATTAAATAGGAACAAAGTGAAAGAAAAGTATAGTGAATTTTTTGGTTGAGTATTTGCCAATTGGACCGGTAACTAGAAATATAGATTTGGAAATCAGAATATATGAGTTCTAGTGCTAGTTATATATTCATGGTCTAATATCTTTTTTGTTTTTCATTTAATTTCATTTAATAAATAAATAATAAATAAATAAATATTCAATATTTTTTTTGTAATTACCTGTAAGGATAGTTTTCAGCATTTATTTTTGGAAGATTTTGAGTTCCAATTTTTTTCTTTCTCCCTCCTTTCTTTATCTCCCCAGCAAGCAATCTGATATAGTTTTATATATATATATATATATATATATATATATATATATATGTATATATATATATATACATATATATATATACATATATATATATATATATATATATATATACAATCATTTTAAACATATTTCCATATTTGTCATGTTGTACAAGAACAATCAGACTAAAAGGGAAGAAAACATGAGAAAGAAGAAAGCAGAAAAACAAGCAAACAAAAAAGGTGAAAATACTATGCTTCAATCCACATTCAGTTCTCTTTCTGGATATGGATGGCATTTTCCATCCCCGTCAAGAGTCAAGTCTATCATAGTTGATGTTCATATAATCTTGATGTTAGTGTGAACAGTGTTCTCCTGGTTCTGATCATATAAGTCTTTCTAGGCTTTTCTGAAGTTAGCCTGCTAGTCATTTCTTATAAAACAGTAATATTCCATTACATTCATTTACATGTCTAATATCTTAAGCATGCAGAGCCTCAGTTTGCTTGCCTATAAAATGGATATAAACCATGTATGCTACCTAATTTACCAGGTTGTTATAAGGAAAATGCTTTGCAGACCATAAAATGCTTTTCAAAATGTGAATTGTTATAACACAGGAAAGACCTGGTTCAACTTGAATTTTAAAATTTTAAAATTAGGAGAGAGGGGGTGTGATAGAAACATAGACGTGATACAATAAGCTGTTCCATTAGTATCATTAATTTGTATCATGGACATAAAACAATCTGGTAAAAATCTCCTTTTCAGGTAATTTTTTTTAATAATTGAAGGAAACGTTCTGTTTTGGTTACATATTAGTGAAAAAACAAAGATGTAATTCTCTCCTCCTAACCCTTGGATCTCGTTAAAAACTGTGATCTAAATGATAGCTTCTGGCCTCTAACTTCCTACAGGCAGAAGAACAGGATTATCTGAAAAAACAAGAAAATATAACCCCAAATATTCCAAACTGAAACTCAGCATTATAAACTACATGAAATAAATTGAATTCTCATTCTCTATATAAATCAATAACCCACAAACTACATTGTGTCTGATTTATGATCGTTAACAACCACCACTGAGTACAGCCACAGTCATGTTTGTGTATAAAATATACTCAGGAAACTGTGGTGGTTGTCCTGCTGTCAGGACCAGATGGAGACTGGTACCTATGTATAGTAATCTTGGTTTTTGTTTGTTTCTAGCACAGAGGCTGGTCTTTGCATTCAGAAGGGAAAGGTGGAGGTACCTGGGCAATTTGTATTGCATAATCATACATTTATCTATGGGACGTAAATATGACTATAAAACACAGAAAAATAGAGTCTTTGAGGAAATTTTCGATTGTTCCTGTTTCAGAGAACTTATTGTAATAGAAAAAGTATGAAGAGTTGATTTTCAGCACAGTACAGTAATGGGCTTGAAATCTTACTTTGGTTTAAATTTCAACTCTAACACTTATTTTGTAACTGTGAACAAATAATTTAATTTGGAGATGGTACTTGTGGTACTTATTTATAGGGTTTTTGTGCAGCCTTCACTTTGTAAATCTTAAAGTATCAGGAGAGTTTAACTGTTTTTGTGTCCTGGAGTCCTTTTGGTAATCCAATCCAAAATACATAAAATAAAAAATAATATATATATATATAATTAAAAATTATATTGAAATTAAGTTGAAATAGTTATCAAAATTTAAAATTCATAGGTGCAAGAGAATCCCTGCCTTTTTTTCTCTGCTAACAAAGAACAGAAACTAAGTAGGTGTTCATTGATTAGGGGAATGGAGTTGTGGTATAGAAATGTGATGAAAAATTATTTTGTTGCAATAAATGATGAAAGATGAGTATAGAAATAAATGGGATATCTTATGTCAATTAATGCAAAGTGAATATCCACAATGTCTCTAGCAATGTAAGTAGAAATAGACAATAAAAATGGAAATTAAATGCTATGAAATTATAATGAACATATCTGACCCAAAGTTTTAATATAAGAAGGTGTCTTTGCCTTACTTCTTTATAAACCAAGGAGGTGAACGTAGGACTATGCATGTGGTTAGTTTTACTCAACTACTTTTCTTCCTCTTTTTTATTCTTTGTTTATGAAGGATGGTCCTCTAGAAAGGGAAATAAAAATGGAGATGATGTAAAAAAAAAGTATCAATACGTTCTTATTTTTAAAAAGCAAGAAATGTAAGCTGCTAATATGTTGGGGTTTTTTTGTTAATATGTTTGAAGAAATGGTATTAACACTAATACTTTTTTGATCATCTTTCTTGGATAACTGGATCTGTAATTTCATTGATACACAGGAGGTATCCAGTGTGGAATTCCCTTTGTAAATGAAGATTAGTCCAAGAGAGTTGTTTGAAGCACTAAGAAGTTGTGATTTCCCAGGGTCACTTTGACAATAAATCTTAGAGGATGGATTCAAACCCAAGACTTCCCAACTGAGGACAGTTCACTATAGGATTATACCATGCTACTTTATACTTTTTCATCTTGCCTTCAAGATATAAATGTTTATGAAGGAAAGCAAAGTTCTTTAGGAGAATTTATCTTCTCAGAACAATGTTAATAATGGAAGCATTAGAGAAGGGGCAGCTAAGTGGCACAGTGGATAAACAAAGCACCAGGCCTAGAGTCAGATCTGAGTTAGAATCTGTTCTCAGATATTTACTATCTGCGTGACATTGGGGATGTAATTTAAACCTTCTTGCCTCAGTTTCCTTATCTGTAAAATGAGCTAAAGAATAAAATGGTAAACCACTCTGGCTTCTTTGCCAAAAAAACCTCAAATGATTGGACATAGTTGGACATGAGTGGAACTATTGAACAACAACAATAAAACCTGAGAAGAGAACTTAAAATAAAGGCATATCTGCTATGGATTTTCCCTTTCATTGTAGACGACATTTTCCTCAGAATTATTATGATTGCTTCACTTGATGATTTTATTATTACTTATTTCATATCACTTGGATCTAGATTTACCCTAGAAGATAAAAGTTTGCTGCCGTGTATTTTAAAAATAATAATATAAAATAATAAAAAAGTGCTTTGATGGACTTGAGATATCATTGATGGGGGTACTTTTTGAATTTCTGTGAATTTTAGCACCGTATCTGTACATTCTCATTCCGTATAGTTTTATCTCATTTTCCTACATAAATCCCCTATAGAAGATTTATTTCTTAAATTGGAAGCCATCCTCTAACCCTTTTAATATTACATGGATACCAGTATTTCATTTGAACTGCTTTCTCTTCTTATGAAGTGACCCACTGTTATCTCTTTTTCTGATTTTCTGTGATCTTCATGTTGTTACTTATATTATTTTTTATTTGTGTTTCATCTTTAGTTGTATGCTGAAGATTACTTATAACTATTATTTCTTTTCATTGCCTTTTATGTGACTTAAAATTTTGTTTTTAATATGTTTGAGTTAATGAAGGTTACTTAACATATGCATACATTTTCAGGAATTCAGTTTTGATGAGTCAATGCATACTTATAACAATGCAGTGACTGCATTTTCCCTAGTTACTTGTGAAAGATGTTTTCTTTGGCATACTACAAACCCAAGAAACAAACCCAAAACAATAGAAGACCCGCAATCCAACGATCTTACTTTATCCTACAATCTCCTAGGTATAGGTCTGAATTAAGTTTTCAAAATTCTATTCACAAGGACAAATGACTTTCCCTTTATCATCTGTAAACATTTAAGTTTGTACATCAAAAATCTCAAGAGTAGCTCAGCATTATCTAAGTTCTGCTATTTTCTCCTTTCTCTTCCTCAAATGAAGTGCCAATCCTTTTAGTTAAAAAGTTTCAGCAAGAGAAACTGCATATCTGAAAAAAGAAACTGATTTGTGGTTGTATAGAAAGTGAGAATCCTTGTAATGCCTTTTGATGACAGGAAATACTATAGTCACTGGAAAGAATACCAATTCTGGAGTAAAAGGACCTGGGTTCAAACACTGTCTTTGATGTTTATTGCCTGTTATGAATTGTGGCAAATCATTTAACCTTCTTGGTCCTCATTTTCTGTATCTAAAAATGAAGAGGTTGGACTAGGTGACTTCTGAATTTCCTTCTATTTCTCAATCTCCAATCATGTGAACCTGTTATTTCTTTGTGACTGAGACATTAAGAATTGGACAATAGATAAGTTGGATTTATTCTTGCAGAATCTTGATTTTCATTTCTATTCAACTCGACTCTTCTTAAAAAATATAGGTTACTCCAGAAGTCTTAGTGAAGTTGTAAGCATTAAAACTTAAATGCCTTAAGACTTCACTAAGTTTTGGGGCACTCAGTATTTATTAAGAATCTACTCTGAATAGCACTGGGCTATGCAAGTACAAAGATTAAAAAGCACCTAAATCTAGTCCCTAAGAAGCTTAATCTCTCAAAACACTAGGGGTTGTAGGAGGTGGGGAGGGTAGAGATATAGTGTGTGTGTATCTATATCTATATCAATATCTATAGTTATAGATATAGATATACAAACAAATATTTTATAAAGTAGAATTTGTTAAGGTCAGAGGGGGAGATTAGACAAAATATTCAAAGGTAATGTGAAGAACAATATCATTGCATTTGGAGGAGTCAGGGAAAATGGAGCACCTGAGCACCTTTCTCAGATCTGAATCTCTTAGATGCCATTTTTGTATTCATGTAGGACCATTTGTATCTGGTATGCTATTTGGAATGGACTGCATTTATATAGTTTCCTTTTTTCCTTCCTCCCTAATTTCTTTCTTTTTCATCACTAATATACCACATGAGGAAATGAAAAAATGAAAAGAATCACAGGCCCTTCTATGACACTTTGGTTTACTAATGCCAGACTTAAATAATTCTAATTACTTTCCAATCTTTTCTTTAAGCCTTCAAATGGGTGTGTGGGACTGGGAATCCATTTGCTGACATATGAATTGAATAATTTTTAAGTCTTTTTTTTTTTAAAGAAATTCTTGATAGATCTTACAGTAAAAAAAACACACACACACATGTCAGTTTTTACTAGAATTTACAGTCCAAAAGGTGAAAGATATAAGCTTACAATCAAGAATAATTTATCCTGCAAAACTAAGACTAATTTTGCAAGAGAAAAGCGCAGACTTTAAATGCAATAGAAGACTTTCAATCATTTCTGGTAAAAATGATACTGCCCCCCAAAAAATGGAACTCTGAAATTAAAAAAAAATTCATAGAAACCTAGAAAAGTAAACTTGTCTAAGCAATTGAAAGGGGCTCTACAATACTGTAACAATCTAAATGAAGGTAAGAAACAAGTGTCTTGTCATAAACTTAGTTATTTTCATAGGGTACTGAGGGAGTTAAATAGGAAAAATAGAAAAAACTTAGGTGTGAATTCGTTATGTTTGGAGTGTTTTAAAAGGAGAAAAAGAAGAAAGAGGACAATAAAATGAATAAACTTGTATATATAGAATCAAGAAGGTAGAACTTGCTAGTTCTCATAATTGAGATAAGTGAGAAAAAGTGTAAATATAGAGGAATGAGTAAAGAGAGTAGGCATCAGAAAAACTTTCCTTTATCTTTTGTAAAGATTTATTTACATTTTTTTAACATCACAAACATTTATAGATTGCTTTCCATCCACAAGAGGGATCTTGTAACAAAGTAATACAGTTAAATAGAATTAATATTCCAATGACCTCTTTTGAAAATATATGTAACATTTTATATTTGCACATCTTCTCCCCTCTTTATTTTTTAAGAACAAAAATCTGTTTATTCTCTCTCTTACAACTTATCCAAATGGACAAAAAAGGAAAAGAAAAACAAATCTTTTGTAACATATATGCAGTAGTTAAGGAAAATAAATTCCTTCAGTGAATACTAAATACAAAAATATATCTTATTCTGGACTTTATTACCTCTTAGGCATGGATGGTATGTTTCATCACTTTTAGAATCATGAGTGGTCATTATATACATCATAGTTCTTATAGCTTTACAAAAATGTATAATGTTGATATTGTAGGAGTTATTCTCTTAGTTCTGTTTATTTCAGTCTTCAGTTTATAAAAGTTTTTAATAGATTTTAAAAGATTTAAAAAATAATATTGATGTTAGAGTATAAAATGTTTTTTGGATTCTGTTTTATTTCACCCCATATCAATTTATATAAACCTTCCCATATCTTTTTTCCCCATGAGTTTTCTGTATTCTTATAGCACAATTGCATTCTTAGACCAAAAGTTAACCTTTCAACATTGTTGGGCATCTTAATTTCCTGCTTTCTGCTAATAAAAAAAGACTAGTTAGAAATATTTTTGTGTATATTGGATTTTGTCCTTTTTAAAAATTTCTTTGGGGTTTGGATTTAGTGGTACACAGCTGGATAAAAGGGAATGCACACTATTTAGCAATTTTTAATGTATATTTCCTAGTGGCTTTATCTGAAACAAAAGAAGTTCGAATACATACAAAAAGACATAAATTTGTTTCATAAATACATTAAACTTAGTAGAGAAATTAGTAGGATGTGGTGAGATTTAAGAAGGAGGATAATATCTGGAAGAGAATATGTGTAAGAAAAACAACTTTTCAGAGGGTTAACCAACTAAAAAGTATTTAAGAAGTTACTATGTCTGACCTCTAATAGGTGATATGGATATGAAGACAAAAAATGAAACAGATCCCACTCTCAAGGTCACAGATTGGTGAATGAATGACACAGCATGTTCACACATAAGCATATATACAATATGTACACACTAGCCACGAGGTAATATTATAGTGGAAGACACTAGCAGTAGGAGAAACAGAAAAATCTTATAAATGTTGACATGTAGGCTTAGTCTTTAAGGGAATCAGGATTCCAAGACTTAGTCTAGGCATGGACAGTAGCCGGTGTAAAAACCATTAGATGGGTGATAGAATGTTTAGTTTTTCAAAAAGCCTCTCACAAAGTTCTCTCCTAAAAGCTATTGTAAATAAATGTTATCATGGAATTAGCAAAAATATTCTGTCATGGAGAGGGAACTGTCTTAGAGACAGAAAATGAGGAAAAGGATAAACAGATACTTCTTTGAATGGAAAAAATGTAACTCATGGGCTCTCTCAGGTATAGGTATTACAAAAGAGCAGAGCAAATTATCAAGAAGGTGGAGTGTTCATGAAAATTTTGTAGGTTCAAAATGAGGTTTTGTTCTTCTGGGTTATAAAATGCTGATATGACAGAGTTAAATTGTACTAAGAGCTTATGAGGCTGAATGACTGGCCAGGAAAGTGGATGAATATATACAAGTATAATAAAACAAAAACTAATCAAAAGTACACTAATAAATGATTAACTTTAAGCTGTTAGTTATGACCTAGAGAAAGGACTGACGATTATTTCCTTGATTACATCAGCTATTTTGATGCTTTGACCAAAGTAATCTCCAAATATTAAAATTCTCTTCACTCTCTCTTTGCCTTAGTCTCCTTATTCTCTCATCTTCCAACCCATCCCCATTCTCCCCCTCCCTTCCTTCTTTTCTCCTACCCCCACTCCTCCCTCTCTCTCGCTCTTTACTTCTTTCATTCTCCCTTTCTCCCTCTCCTTCTTCCTCCCCCCCCACATACACACTCACGTACATAAGAAATCAATTCGCATTTGTGAAATATGTATATTGTACCAGGCCCCTCTGGTGAGCACTAGATACAAAGACTTGTATCTTACCCTCAAAGATCAGACATTCTAACAAGGGGAAACTATGTGTTCATCTGTAAGTATAATCAAAATAAACACAAGGTAAATTTTTTTTTTGTGCATGAAAGTCTAGTATCTGAAGAGATTGAGAAAGGAAAGGATGTTAAGATGGCAATTAAGTCTAACTCTTTATTTTAATTATATTATTTAATGCATCATACTAAGTTGCTATTTTCAGGGCATTGAAGAATATGGGAACACACCTCTCTAGGCTCAGATTCTCAGTCTGTGTAAAAGTCCTATTTCAAAAAGTTGGGGGAGAGGAGAAAGATAATATATGTTCAGATGATGCATCTAACAAGCTGGTCTTGAATTGGGAAAAAAAAAATCCAGGCCATAAAGTTCTTGAATACATGGGGAAATGGCAGGAATTAGCAGAAGATAAATTGTCTTCAAAGCTCTCCTTTAGAAGTTCCAAGGGCAAGGGAAGTTTGGAGGAACCCTTTGGTATCGATGAAAATGGAACTTAGAATTTTTACTGTTCAGCCTTCTCCCTCTGCTCTGTTGCAATAAGACCATGTGCTTAGAATGACAAGGAACCTAGCTTTCCAGACAAATTTCATGTCATTAAGCAGTCTTTCTCGTCCTGTTGCTTCGTTTGTTTCTTGAAGTCTTTTATCTCATTGGGCTGTTTTTCCTCCACCCTGGAGAGCAAATTTACTTGTATCTGACACTAAAATCCTCAAAATATTAGATGTGATTGGTGACTAAGAAGAACACGACCAGGGGAAAGCAAAATATGGCATCATCCAGAAAACCTCCAGCTTTATCCTGATCTTTCTGGGCTCCAAATTCTTCATTTTATAGATAATGAAACTGATAAGAGAAATTATAAAGAAGAAAAAATGCTATCCTACTTTGTAGTTTATATTATATGTAGGTTTGATTACTAAACCTTAAGGAAATTATATTAAAGGGGAAGAAGTTCAGGGCAAGATACTTAAAGTGATCAGGGGTAAAGTGTAGCTCTCTTATTAGAGCATGCTGTAATCATTAGTCATGCCATTTTTTAAAAATTTAATTTTATTATTATTATTATTATTATTATTATTATTTTTTTGGTATACCATGCTTCGCATTTCAGTGCTAAAGTATTAGTGTAGAGATAATCTGTTTTAGGTTTGAATTTTGCCATTTACAGAGTTTTACTTGTAATTTTTTAAGAAAGGCAATTTATATTATTATGTTCTTTCTTATTTTTCTTGGAGTATTATTAATCCCTGATCTTTAATTGTCACTTTCGAGATTTACCATTTAACTCAGAGTTCCATAGAAACCTTTAAAAGGTTAGGAAGATCAGGTTATTGACTTCTTATTATCTGGCATTTTGTATCAAGGGAAAGGCAATAATAGTGTGATAATTCTAAAGAAGTAAGGGTAGGGAAATGTTAATTCATTGGTTTCTGTGACCTAGGCAAACAGCTATTGTAAATAGTAGAGGTTGGTATATTGGCAACCACTGGCATGCATATCAATGAGAGAAAACCTTCAGGGCATTTTTGAAAATTAGACTTTGAATTGCCAACCCACAGCTTAAATTCTTGGTTCATTTATAGACATATTTTGTTTGAATCAGTTTTAGAAATCCTCTCTTCTTCTTATTGCAAGGGAACATATATAGCAGGGAAGTTCTACTGAATTCATGAACAACGTACTTAGACTCCGTCAATCGACAAAGTGTTTATTAAGCAATTATTTTGGATCAGATACTATGTTAGATATACAAATATACTTTTGTATATCTGGAGATAGGAGAACAAAGAATAAAAAAAACCTTAATTCTAATGGAGGAGATAAGAAATAAAAAATAAAAATTCATACCACAGAAAAAGAAAGGATACATTTATACATCCTTGTTAAAGATGTGGTAGTTTTGCTAGGACACTAATGCGTTGTTGGTGGAATTGTGAAATGATCCAACCATTCTGGAGAAGAATCCAACCATTGTAGAGAGTAATTTGGAACAGTGGCCAAAGGGCTAAAAAACTGTGCATACTCTTTGATCCAGCAATGTCACTACTGGGTCTATTACCCAAAAATATTATAAAAGAGGAAAAAGGACTCATGTGTACAAACTTTTTGTTTGTAGCAGCTCTTTTTGTAGTGGCAAGAAATTGAAAATTGAGTGGGTCCAATTATGGTGTATGAATATAATGGAATATTATTGGTTCATAAGAAATGATACACAGGCTGTTTTCAGAAAAGCCTGGATTACATGAACAGCTGTAGAATGAAGAGAACAATATCACGAGAATATTGTACACAGCAACAGCAAGATTGTGTGATGATCAGCTCTGATGGACTTGGCAGTTCTTAGGAATTCCAATAAACTAGGGTTGACAAATGCTATCTGCATCCAGAAAGAGAACTATGGAGATTGAATATGGATCGGAGCATACTATTTTTATTTGTTTGTTTCCTTGCTTTTTCATTCTCATATTTTTTTTCCCTTTTGGTCTGATTTTTTTCTTGTATGATGCATGACAAATATGGAAATAAATTTTAAAAGGACTGTATGTTTAACCTATATTAGATTACTTGTTTTGGGGAGGAGAAAGTAAGGGAGGGAGGGGAAAAATTAGAACTCAAAATCTTACAAAAATGAATGTTGGAAACTATATTTATGTTTATTTGGAAAAACAAACTACTAAGGGGAAGGGAAGATAAGGTAGTTTTGGAAGGATGCCTCTTAGAAGCATTGTTTGAGTAAGGGAGTCACGTGGTGGGAGGTACAGTTCAGGAAAATTACTTTGGTAGCAAGTATAGGATATTCTGGAATAATGAGAGACTTAAAGCAGAAAAATCTATTAGGATGATATTGCAAGTAATCTAGAGAGGAAATGTTAAGGGCATAACTAAAGGAGTAGATAAATGGAGAGAAGGTTGGATGCAAGAGATGTTGCTGAAAGAAATAGAAATAGTTGGATATATAGTGTTTGGATAAGTGAAAAGCTAGAGATAATGCTGAGAATTTGAGTCTGACTTTGGAAGGATGATGGTGCCTTCCACAGAAGAAAAAGTTTAGAAGAGGGGAGATTTAAGGGGAAAGATGAGTTTTAGTTTTAGTTATGTGAAACTGAAGGTATCCGGAATATCCAGTTTGAATATCTAGTAGTCAAGTACTGATCTGGTACTAAGTTTCAGAGAAAAGAATAGATCTGGATGGATATTTGTATTCATGTGGTTGTTCCTTAAAATAGAGAAAACAGTTTAATATGTAGTGGATGGCATGAGGTAACTAAGAGAACACAGAGGAAAAAGAGCTCATGATAAAAATCTTAAGGACACCCATAATTAGGGAGTCTGATGTGCTAGTAAAGGAGATTGAAAAGGGACATGTGACTGCCCCCATTCCAAGAGACAGCATGTTATAATGGAATTAATTTGAAATGTTAATTTACTAGTTCTTTTAACTTAGTAGGTATATGATGGTGGAAAGTCTTTTTTTGTTGTTATTGTCAAATTTTTTCAGTTCAACTTTTAAAATATTTACTTAGCCATTCTCCAACTGATGGGCATCTACTCAGTTTCCAGTTTCTTGCCACTACAAAAAGGGATGCCACAAACATTTTTGCACATGTGGGTCCATTTCCCTCCTTTAAGATTTCTTTGGTATATAAGCCCAGTAGAAACACTTCTGGGTCAAAGGGTATGCACAGTTTGATAACTTTTTGAGCACAGTTCCAAACTGCTCTCCAGAATGGCTGTATCTGTTCACAGTTCCACCAACAATGTATCAGTATCCCAGTTTTCCCAAATCCCCTCCAACATTCATCATTATCATTTCCTGTGAAATCTTAGAGATGTGTAGTGGTATCTCAGAGTTGTCTTAATTTTCATTTCTCTGATCAATAGTGATTTGGAGAACCTTTTCATGTGACTACAAATAGTTTCAGTTTCTTCATCTGAAAATTGGCTATTCATAGATATATATTTTTAAAAAGTCCTGAGTAGTTTCCCCAAAATAATCCAATTCTTTTCTCCTTCTTTTAGAGACCTAACTTATTATCCATTTATATTATATCCTA
This sequence comes from Sminthopsis crassicaudata, assembly GCF_048593235.1. Lineage (NCBI taxonomy): Eukaryota > Metazoa > Chordata > Mammalia > Dasyuromorphia > Dasyuridae > Sminthopsis > Sminthopsis crassicaudata. The sequence continues at coordinate 529,011,359 of NC_133618.1, forward strand.
CATCTTTGTCACAGTCTCATTCACTTTTTACTGTACATATTAGTAAAGTAGTCTTTTTTGAATGACATAGACCTCATTGCGGAAACATGATGTTCTGGGCTTGAAATAATCAGTACAATGGGCTTATCAAATTTGGAGGACCTCACTATCTACAGTGAATCCAGTCTCTTCTCTTTGGAGGTCATCCTATATGAAAGTAGCTAAAATCTTTATGAAATACAAATCTTCTTGTTTTATGCCTCATTTAATTTTTAATAATCAGAGAATTATTAAATTATTAGATTATCTCTCTGCATTGCATTTATAGGGAATGTTGTATGAACTTAACATACAGGGAGATGAATTTTTGGAAGAGAACCTTTATAACTCCATTTGTCTAACAGTCAAATGTTTTTTAAAAAATCATTTAACAGTAAGATCTTGTATTCTTTCAGTCACTTGTGTCACTATAAAGATGTGAACTTCAATACATCATTCTTAAAAAGATTTTATGAATGTGAAAAGGTAAGTAGTATTGATAGTATTAATATACTATCAATTGCCTTTTGGGGGCTTTTGCTCTATTTTTTTTTCATTTCTTCATTATCTTTATTTCCCTGAGGTTGTTTTGTTTAAAACAAAAAAAAATGACCATTTCTCCTATAAGGTTTTGTTGCCTCCAATTAGGATTTTCTCTGTAGGTGCGTGACCCAATGTAGCTGCTTTTCTCAACTTCATCTTAAATACCACTTTTGTGACTTCATGTGGCATACTTGGAACTCTGTTGTTAGAATTAAAAATAGCAGCATTACTCTTATTAATGGATAATTATAGAAATGCTAAAAGATTTAATTTTTTCTTATTTTTGTTCTTCTAGCTTCATTTGTGAATTCTCTTGAATTGAATCAGATGGCTTTCCCTATGAATTTTGTAGCTTTTTTTTAATGAAACTGTTCTGTTTTTAATCTTCTGCCTTTCTTTGCATAATTTTACACATGAATTTGCATTGTAAGTGGTTGCTGTTCATCACCACATCAGATGTTTGTTAAGACAGGAGTTTTTTGTTTTTTGTTTTTGCCACTTCATTGTAGTCACTGCTTTATATCACTTAAAATTATACAGAATTTAATAATTTCAAGATCACTCTCTTTGGAAGTTTCCACAAAGGTATTGGTTTTGTCCCTCCTCATACTATATGGGTGACTCTGGAGTCTTGAATATTAGATAAGCAGTGAACTCTCATAGATTCTACCAAACTGAAAAGGTGCCATATCTACTGAGTGGAAGACTCAGTCTAAGAACCAATCTAGTTGATAATGGTTAGGTTCCTCATCAGAACATGGAACATTAGATGATAGATTCTTTGGCCATAACAACCCATCAAACCCAAATTGGGAGAGGAAGAACCTCTTGGTTTTTCATTGGTTTGTTCATAAAAGAAGCAACCAGCATTTAAGGAATTTAAAGAAAATTATGTTTTCTAGATTTAATGTTCTCCACAGTAATCAAGAAACTGCTTTTCAGAAAAGGTACTAAAAAAAGAAGAGAGTGATATTTGAAAAATTTTTTAAATCATGTTGATTACAACTTAGGTGATAGGAAATTTTGTTTATTTTCATTTTCTGAGATGTCACTCACTCATTTTTATTTTCTCAATATATTATGTGGTATCTTAAGTGCAGTGGATTTGGCACCACAGTACCTAGACTCTTGACTCAACTGTTTAATTCTTTGAAACACTTGGGCAAGTCTTTTCACCTTTCTGGGTCTTCTACTTTCTTCATCTGGATTGGATCAGATGATCCCTAAAGGCAGTTTTTTGGTGTTTTTTTTCAGCTTTGTTTCTGATAATAGTTCCTTCTTTTTTTGATGAGTTCTAGTTTTAGTGAGGAACTTAGAAAAGTACTTTTACCTAGAGGATAATATTATGTAGATTAGGGATATTCATGGAATTTGTTTAAAGTTAATGGTAAACAAATTTGAATACATGAGTCATCTGTGTATCTTACAGAACCTACCATTTTCAAAGAAATGAAGTTTTAAGAAAACTTTCAGTGAGAGGGAAAATTCTGCCTAATGGCTAATTATGATTTCTTTTACCAATAAAAACATTAATTCAATTAAAACAGTTTTATGTGTTACCATGAGCAAGTCACTTAACCTCTCTGAGCCTCAATTTCCTGATATGTAAAATGTAGTAAATCACCCATAGTGCTTCAAACGATTACTAAACACCAAATGAAAAAAAGATATTTAAATTGTTTTTAAAAATCTTTGTTAATTTTAGTCTATTTGGTATTCTCAGTTCAGATACATTTAAGCATTTTTTTTTTCCAATGGGAACTTAGACTCATATAATTCTTGGTGTATTTCAGTTTCAGAATTCTAAGAGGGAAAGAGGTTCCAGCTTCCTTCCAATCTAAATTGTGCAAACTTTCTCTTCCTTCTTTCCAACAATTTGAACAAACAGCACATTACATTCCTTGTTTCTATTCTCTACAGAAATAAATGGATGCTACTGCCACTAGGCCCTCTTCACTCCCAATCCTTTGAGACCTAGTCAGGAGAACAAGAACATATCCACCAAACTCCAGATAAAACAAGAGGAAGCAAAGAAGACATTTAATCTAAGGTCCCTTCCAGCTCTAAGTCTATGATACTGTGATTCTTCATCCTTTTCTTTTTTTATTAATTTTTTTTACATATTCATTTTCAAATATATCCTTTCCTTTTACCCTACCTTGTGAGCCATCTCTTGTTAAAAGCAAAAATTCAGTTCAGTAGTATTAAAAGCATCATCTGAATTTGATTGTCTACGTAGTTTCATACTCATAGTCATTTTCTTCTGCCAAGAAGCAAGGAAAGATACATTTTCTCATCTTGTTTCAGATCCAAGCTTGTCCACTCATGTAATTACCTGTTTTGGGATTTTTGTTGTTGTTGTCATTTTTTTACTTTTTCTTTTCTGTGGTCCATTGTATATGTTGTCTTTCTACTTTGCATCAGTTTATAAAATTTTTCCAATGCTTCTCTGAATTCTTCCTATTAAAATTTCTAGTGGCACAGAAATATTCCATTTTATTCTGGTATCATAATTTCTTGGCCTTTTACTTTTGTTTCTGTTTCTTTGGTACCACAAAGAATTGCTCTGGATATGTTGATTTTTGTTAGACCTTTCTGGCTTTGCCCTTCTTAGAATATATACCTGTAGAGTCTCATTGTCAAAGGTTTTGGGCATTTAAATGGCTTTTAAAGTGTAATTGCCAAATAGCTTTGCAAATTGGTTGGACTAATTCATATCTCAATGAATGTCGTATTATTGTATCTGTCCTTCAGCAGTTCCAACCATCTTAAAAGCTACTTCAGCCTTTTGTTATATTTGAGAATTTTTTAGGTTAGAATTTTTTTTTTAGTTGTACTTCTCTAATTCTTAATCATTTGAAATATTCTTTCATTTTTATGAAATTCATTTCTGTTTTCTATTCATTTTTATTAATAATTTGAAATTATTTTGAGTACTGCTTTTTTTGTGCCTTGTGACCACTGACTCATTAGAGAATTGCTTTGGGTCTTCTATGTTTGTGTTCCCAACACATTTTTAATTTCAGGCCCTGAAGAATAATTTGATAGAAAATCGTCCCACATTTTATAGCTTCTCTATTTATAATAATTTCATTGATTTTATATATTTTAAAAAGTCTTTCAATTTTATACTTTTCATCTTTTTCATTATACACAAATGTGACTCTTAAATTCAGAATTTATGAGTGACTTTTAACAAAATGTGGATTGTCTTTACATAATTGTCTACTCTATTTTACACTAGGTAATTTTATTTAAAAATCTTCCCTTTGCATGTTTTTTTGAGAAATCTGTTTTAGATGTGGGGCCAAGGGATGGAAGGATAAGTATAGGCTGAAAGTCTTTTCATATTTGAACATCTTAGCTTAAATGCATTCTCCATTTAAGAAGTGATAAATATTTTTATATTTTAGAAAATATTCTAAGGGAAAAAAGATGGAATTTCCTACTTTTTCCTACTTCTCTTAAAATTTCTCCCATTTTTCTTCCTTAAGCATTCACATTTTTAATCACTGTTAATAAGGATGATTGATTATCAATTTTATTTATATGAGCATTGTGAAACAATGATGAGTAGGAAGAATGGATAGAATTTGTATTCTTAATCTATAAGCTAAAATTTTTCTTAATGTTGAATATGACAAGGAGAAAAAAATTTTAAAACCTGGATTCCAGAATAGTTTTTCAATCAATACTTTTCTCAATTTATCTTTACCCTGTATGTTCCATTAGACTCACTTTTAACCAGAAATGAGGTTTCTCTTGAATCATTACTTAGGCGGTGATTGTTTCATAGTTGGCTTCTCTCTGTGGATTTGTTCAAAGTACATTTAACTACTTTTTTCAGCTGGCTCAGAGGAATCTTAAACTGGGGCTTATGGATAGATTTTTGTATACATGAATTTGATGTAGATGACCAAAAGATGACATTTTATTTCAATTAATTTCCTTTGTAATTCTGTATGTTTTATTTTATGCATTAATAAACAATATTCTGAGAAGGAAGGACTGCATAGCCTGCAGAACACTACTGGAGCTTCCTTGACTTCTCCCCCAAAAAGGATAAGAACCTATAGGTAACGTCCTAACTACCCATTGTATGGTAAATTACTGAAAAACTATGGTAGCATCTTGGGCATTGCTCTGAAATTCTATTTTCCAGCTCCTTTTACTTCTGAAACTAATAATTTAAAGGACTCTGAGGAACTTCTTTGGGTTAAAGGGTGTTGTCAATCAGTTAAAAAATAATTTATTAAACACTTATAGTCACATAATAGTCTTTGCCCTTAAGAAGCTTGTATTTTATTGGAGGAGACAACATACAATTAATTGTGTATTTACATGGTATATATATTATAAATGGATGGTGATCTCAAAGGGAAGACAGTAGCAACAGATAGAATTGAATTGAGTCTTGAGGGAAAGCTAGGGATACCAGGAGACAATATTGAAGGAGAGCATTTTAAGTCATAGGAGAGAGCCAGTAGTAAAAGCTATGGAGTATTCTTTTTAAGGAACTACAAACAAGTTAGTTTCACTGGATCATGGAGTACTTGAGAAAGGAAAGATAGGAAAGGAGCCAGGTTGTAAAGAGCCTTAAATGCCAAATCAGGCATTTAAAGAACTTTAACTGATTATAGGATTGAGTTAAGAAACCTAAGTTCATAGGCTGGGATTTTGGCTTTTTTTTTTTTTTTTTTTTTTTTTTTTTAATGATTTCCTGATCTTTTCTTAAGTTTCTCCTATCATATTTCCCAAACGTCTCCTTTGTAGTTATCTCATTCTCCCTTAAGATTTATAGTTATTTGTGTCCTGATTTCTCCTTTCCCAATCGTTAATCATTAGATTGGAACTCTTTTGATTGTGTTTTATCTCTGTATCCTTAATGTCCATCACAGGCATTTAATAAATATTTATTGAATTTAAAATGAAATGTTAAGGGAATATTTTACTGGAGTGAGAAATTAGTAAAAATTCTGTTTTGCGACTTAAGAGATCTGGGATGTATGTAGTCTGCCATGTGTAGTTTTAAATACTCTCTTGTAGTTTACAGTGCTTTTAAAAATATTTTAAGAGATTTTCTTAGACAGCTATAGGATTTATATAATATTGCTATACTCAAAATTTTAACCTGCTTCCACTTTGACTTAAGCTAAATGGCATAATATGTAAATGATATAATCATTCATGTTTTATGGATGCATATTATCCATGCATGATAATGCATGAACTTTTTTTTTTTAATGTGAAGAGTATTTCAACATGTCTATTGTATTAGCATGTTTTAGGATTGAAAAAAAAAGTTTTGTTATAATTTGTTGGAATTCTCATCAGAGTTGGAATCCTATGGAAGCAATATATAACAATTGTGTATATCACTGTTGAATGACTTGTCTCTAATCTTTGTGAGCAAATAATGTGACCTTTTCATTGCAGATAGAGAAAGTCAAGTGTAAAGATTATGGTTTTGTGGTGTAGTAGGAAAGATCCTATAGTAGAAGATCTAGCTTTTAGCCCTCAATATACCTCTAACTTTTACTTTTGGTCTTTATTTCTAAAGTGAGGAAACTGAAGTAGAAGATGTTTAAGGTCTCCTCTATTTCTAAAACTCTGTGAAACAAACCAATGTGGAATTTAAGAGTACATTCTCATTAATAAGCTACAATTTCTTAGGGTTCATAATGATTTCTGATTTTATTAATAGCAAAAAGTGTATAGATTATCATATGGGATCCATATCTGAAATTTAGTCTATGAAGTAAAAAGGAAAGCCATGGTAGAATAGAAAAAATGTAAGTGACTTAAAAGAATAAAATTTAACTTTGAGTTGCAATTCTGATATTTACTAGTGGTGACTATGGATAAGATGGAGTAGTTACAGCACTGGCCCTTGAGTCTGGAAGATTTGAGTTCAGATTTAGTCTTAGATATTAACTGGCTTTGTTACCCTGAGCAAGTCTTTCTATCTCAATTAACTCATCTGTAAAAATAGCCATAATAATTGTACCTACTTCTCAGGATTGTTGTGAGAATAAAATGTTGTTTGTGAGAATAAAATAATATTTGTAAAGCATTTTGGAAGCCTTAAAGCTTATATATATAAATGATGCTAGTGATGATAGTGATTGTGATAATGATGGTGATCTCTGATCTGAAGAACTTGCCTCTAGGGATTGGCATGAAGAAATCTCTTCATATTCACACATAACTAGTGTACATGCATGTGCACACACATGGGCAAAACATAAAGACACCAGCAGTACATTGTTACTTAGAATGGGAGATGCTGGCTTTTGGAGTGGGGATCATGAAAGACGTCAAGATGGCCCTTTCTTGAGCTTGGACTTTGAAGAAAACTAAGGATCATAAGAGACAAAGATGAAGAATTACATTTTGGGAATGGGGTTGGTATGTGCAAGGCAAAATGGCAGGGAAAGTTCATTTGTGAGGAACACCAGGAAATCTAGTTTATCCAAACTATTTGGAATAAATAAAATGGAACAGTATATTATACTGGAAAGGTAGATTGGAACAGAGATGTGAGGAGTTTTTATTGTGAAACAAAAAGGGTTTAGATTTGAACCTAGAGGTAGTAAGAAGTTTATTGAGGGTTTATCAAGTTGGGAAATAACATGATGGAACTCATACTTTAGGATAGTCATTTCAGAATCTAAGTTGAAATGGAGTTGAGTAGAAAGAGAGTTTAAGTAGGGAAGCTGTTGTAATAGTCAAGAGGTGACAAGAGTCAGAAGCAGGATGGTAGCCTTATAGGTAGCCTTATATGTAGAGAAAGAGGGACTGATGTGAGGAATATAATGGAGGCAGAAACATTGAGACTTGGAAGCTCTTTGAATTTATGTGATGAGAGGAATTGAGAAGTTAAGATTGGGAATCTAGGTAACTAAAAGGAAGAATAGTTGTGTACATGATAAAATTAGGAAAGTTAAGAATAGATGTAGATTTGGGGGAAAAGGAGAATAATTCTGTTTTAGATATTTTAAGTTCAAAATGACTCAGTATGTCCAAAAGAAAATTCATTTGTCCCTTCCCCCAAAAATGCATTTCTCCTCTTTCTCTTCTTCACCCCATAAATCGAAGAACTTTGGAGAGTATCTAGCTTAAGATCCTTATTTCCTCAGTAAGACACCTGAGGCCTAAGGAGATTGTAATTTACTAAAAGTTATATGAATAGGTTTCCTAACTGGAAAGTCCATCACTTCTTCTCCTATACTATACATTCATTTGTTCTATATTAGCATGGATCTCTCACTACACAGTTAATTTAGTTTTCCTACAGAAAGATTACTCCTTAATGGGGCCTTGCCCATTTTCTTTTTTTGAACATTTCAAAATTATATGAACAAAATCTTTTTTAAAAACATTTTTATTTTACAAGCGTTTTCTGATTAGAGGTTTGTTAGGTTAACAAAAGTCAGAGTAAATGAGTCCCAGCCTTAGAAGACTACTCTGTTGATGCTGCCTTCTTTGTCCTTTGGAAGATATAAGAAAATTTAAAATAAAGACTAGTTAAAATCAAAAGAAAGATTTTTGTCCTTTTGTAGTTGTAGCCATGATAACAAAAGGGAGGACAGATTTAATCTTATTTTATTTCTTTTCTTATGTTAGGGGGATTTTTTTTTTTATGGAAAAGTTTTAATTGACAATATGCATTTTGGAGGATTAAAAAGCTATTGGCATTGATGGATCACCTGGGTGTTATTGTCATATTAGTGGGTAGGAATTAATGTTTGTAGCTTCCTACACAATGAAAAGAGCAGAGAGATGAGTATGAAATATATATTTCATAATTTCCTAATGCTTTTATAAACAGCTCTTAATTGTATATTAGACCATTTATATTTGAAAATTAAAAATTGAATAAATTTGTGTATATATTATTGAACAATTCTCCTTGTTCTCTCCATAAATGAAATTATTTTTAATCAATAATTAATTTATTGTATACTTTTTATTTTTGCCCCAAAATGGGAAGAGTAAATTACAAGTGTGATATTTTGGAAATACTATGAATGATGGCACACTATGAACATGGGTGATTCAAGTAACATATATATGTTTTATATTTCCCATTCCTTATGTACACAGATGCAGTAAAACCTCTTGTGCAAAATAATCATTTTTAATGGAAAAATCAATTTTATGAAATTAAAATACCTATTAAGATCTTAAGTTTTTGCCCCATTGTTTCAAAATTTTCTGGGTAAAGAAATGTGGTAACATCTTTTTTATATTTGAGTACTTTTCTGGATGTTTATAGCATGTTCTCATGTATACTATCAAGAGTTTGGGAATTTTATAATCTTAGTAGTTTAATAGTTTCCAAAATAGAAATCATTTCCATGAATAGTTATCCAGTTTTATTGTCTTCTTGATTCTAACTTTTCATTCTTCCTACTCACTCAGTCTTGTCTTCTAATTTTTTCCTGCCTTAAAACCAGCTCTAGTCTAGTCATTTAACCCTTTTGTTGGGCATATCACCAACTCACTCACACTTCATCTTTTTACCAATGATGTCTTTCCACTCCACTGTTCTGAATGCTGCCTTTTTTTTTCTCCTCCAGCTCTCTTCACCCCCATCCCCCACCCCTTTTTTACTAACTCTTAGTCACATCAAATGCATTAACTAACCTTGTGGGAACTTTAGAAAAGAGATTTCTTTAGAGACTTTGAAGATACTATTGAAGTTTTTAGGTTCAAGTCAACCAATCAAGTTCCTTCATATGGAGAGGGAGATAATGCTCTCACAACTCTATTTTCCCTTAATTGGTTACTTTAAAACTGGTGATAGAATTTATTTACCCAGTTGCATTAGATCTTGTTTGAGTGGATAGAGATTCAGAGATTGTTTATACTTTAGCAGAAACTCCTGGGACCTAAATGTGATATTGATGATGATAGCCATAACTACCAGTTTTCCAGTGTTGAAACCAATTTTCCAGTATTTCTTCCTGACTATAAGACAGAATTAAATTTTCAAATTGATCGTCAGATTAAACATATATAGGTAGTTGTAGCATGACACAGAACAAAGTCTCTTTCTAGAGAATTTATTGTTCATAGATACATTATATGCCTGGCATAGTAGCTATCCTAATAAATCATATGTTATACATACTAGCATGGGTTATCAGTGCAAAGGAAGGAAAATCAGTTGCATAGGAATAAGGTAGAACAGTAAATATTTCCCCAGATTATTTATATTTGACTTTGGCATTTATCATATCAATGTTCCACATATAGGCTATTGACACACTAGCACTTCAAAAAGCCTCCACTGATATATCTGTAATAAGTTGGCTCTAGTTCTCCCTTATATGTACTATGTTGGACTTTTTTTTGTGTGTGTTTTTTTAGTTTGTTTTCTTATTTGTGCTCTCTCACCACCTCAGGCAGATCATAGTTGGAATTTCCTTTGGACATTGGTGGTTTGTGACTTCTAATCTGATTCTGTTCCTCTCTACTACATTATTATTGCACAGTCCTAGGCATATATCTTTTTTCTTTTTTTTTCTGTTATAGTCAAATAATTTTTCTCTTTCTCCCAAGTAATAGTACTCTCTCCAAAATAAAAATCAATTTTGGTCAGTGGATGTATTCATTCCCTACCTCCCTCTTACCCACTTATATCACAATAATTTTAGAAATTTACAAGTGTATTGCAGAGCAGAAAGAGTTGAGAAACTATGTAATAAATACTAAATTTTAAAAAAACAGCTTCTTGCTTATATTTTGCTTAAGATGATGTGAAATTACACTGAAATAATACTAAATGATATGGACAGAGAACATAGTACTGAAACATTTGGGTTAGCAAAAAAGAAGCTAGTGATATTCTTAGATTTTTTCTACAGATAACCAATAAAGGACTTATCCAAATGTGTTTGTGAATTGATTAAATTTGTTAACTATTTCTGTACTTATTTAGAGGTATCCTAAGGTTTTGGTAGGTTTTTAAAACCACTATAATGGTTTAAATAATGACTTAAGAACCGAATAATTATTTTTATTTTTATAAATTTAAAGATTCATGAGACAAAAAAGAATAATGCTTCTTATTGTGTATCAACATCACAAAGCACTTTGAAAATATCAGGTCATTTATTCTTTCAGCACCCTCCAGCAATGAAAGGAACACTGAGCAAATGTGGTATACAGATAGCATACACATTCTTCTTGATATATTTTCTTGTTGTTGGAATAGTTAGTTTTTAGAGGATGATAAGACACAATAATTGAGCATTTTGCTGGTAATACTGTTCTATTTTGTATGTATGTTTAAATAGGAGGACAAGTTATCAGCTAAGTGTAAAATATTAGTGTTTTCACTTGGTATTTTTGGCCTGTTTATTTCATACAACACAGAAGTAAAGTACATGCGATGACCTTAGCTAGAAGCCACTCCACCTTTCTGGGCAGCTGCTGATGTGAATTGCCTTTGTGACAGACGGGACCATCCATGGTCATGGTTACCAGAGGACACCCTTGTGGTCATAACCAAGTTATAAATGTCACCAACATTCTTTTTGAATGTCTATCACATGTGTATCAGTGATTCTAAAGGAGAAAAAATGAAACAAAGATTCATTTGGGAGTTAGGATTCTCGGGAGATTACTTTTAAAGCAGCATAGCAGAAGGAGTTGTGACATGCATCCATAAGCAATTGTCGTGATTTGACAGTTATTTAGCCCTCAGTTCCTAGCCCTTTGGTTGAACTGACAGCACGCCGGCAAAGATAGTGAGGCCTGTTTCAGCCCCATTAATGTCGTCTTGAATGTTAGCCTGCAGTCTGGAAAATGATAAATGTTCAGTGATTGATGATTTTATAGTCCCAGGGGATTCTGGGTGGTTTCTGGTTGCTGAAAGCCAGAGCAATTTTTTCCTTTGCATGGGCCTCTTTCTGTCAGTTTTTCTAGCATTTACTCTGATTTTTTTTTAAAGCAGAGTGTTTAGTTATGTCCCTGTAACTTTTCTTTAACCAAATTAAAAGTATTCAAAATTGTTTTTAAAAAAGAATTTTAGAGATTAAAGACTATGCCTAGTGAATTTTAGTTTTAGCACTTAAGGCACTTTTAATTCATAAAGTTGTTGTTTGGTTCAGATAACACTTAATTCCAGGGAAATTTTGGTGTTCCCTCTTTCTTCACTACCATTCCTTCTCTTTCTCCCTCAGAAAATCATTCTAAAGGAACAAAAATCATAGCACTCATGAAATGAAAAGATCTACTTTATTAGGTTTTTTCCAGAGTATATTTCATTTTTTCAGTTACTTTTAAAAGATAAAGTTGTAAAGAAAAAGTTTTCCTTTTGTATGCAATACCTACTTTTCCAAGGACTTTGTTAACTGTATTAGCATGAAAAATTTTGAATGGAATATTGTTTTTAATTTTGTATTTGCTAGGCAATAGATTTTTTAAAAACCAACTACTGGGGAGCGATATGTAGTGCTTTTCAACAAAGTTCCTAATTGCCTTACTTATAGTTGTTATAGTTGTAGGAACCAAAGTGGCAAGGAATCAGTGAGGAAAGAAATGTAGATATTTCCCTCTGTGTTGGTATCCATGATTATGTATTTTCTTATTATCAGGTTTTGGTGTTTAAACTTTTCCCTCTGATATGAAGAGCTTTTTAAAAGTTCATTGCAAACAAATTTTCCTAATAGATGCAATCTTTATACCCTTACTCCATGCCTAAAATCTCTCAGTCAACTACAGAAAATTATAAAATTTTAGAATATTGTTTGACAACAGTGTGACAAAAATGTTTATATTGAGAAACCTACAAAAGTTTTTTCTTTTTTTCTTTTTTTCCAGAGAAAAGTTCAACAAATACTTAGAAAATATTAATGGTACATTTGCTATAAAGTAGTGTTTTTCTTCTTCTTCTTCTTCTTTTTTTTAAATAAAACAATAAACAGAATGACCAATTATAAGTCTGTCTATTAATTAGGAGAGTGTCATTACACTCAATTAGCAGGACTGCCAAATAATCTCTTTAATACTCTGGTCTTTTTTTTTCCCTAGGGTTTTGCAGACAGCCCTCATTACAGTGATCACTTGAATGACAGTCGATTAGGGGCCCACGAAGGCTTGTCCCCGACACCTTTCATGAACTCAAATCTGATGGGTAAGTAGGTAATTCCCTCCGAGTAGCCCCCTCAAAGCCTCTTTGGTCAGAAAGAAGCATTTTTCATCCTCTTGTCTTAGTGCAACACATCAAGCATCTGGGAGTTTGTGAGTTTCTAGTAGCAACAGAGAGTTTCGCTCTACCGGGGGCTCTGCTGGTGGAGCTTGCTACTCCATAAAGGCCTGCCCTTCCCTTCACAAAGCATCATTGTCCTTCTCTCAGAAAGGAGGAGGCAGTGTTACAGCTGACAGTTCTGCTAGAAACTTGGTCAACAGGAGTATTATATAAGCTCCTTCTTTCTTTAGCAGAGAAGCACTATTTAAAAGAATTTCATGTTGTAGCATTTGTTTAAATGAGGTGAGGGAGTGGAAAGTGAATGTGGGGGTGTGTTTACCTGACTTCTGTAAACCCAGAGTAGATCAGGAAGGCCATTTTGCTTACTCTTGAAAACAGTTGTCTCCAAAAAGCAAAATCTCGCAACTGTTCATTCATTTCTCATTTACTTAATGTCACACAGAGACATTTTCTTATTGTTATATGCAGTTTACATGAAACAGGTTTTTTTCCTGTAAAAATGAAGATTATATATCAAAGTATACTTATCTATAAATAATTTCTATACAGTGGCATTCCCTGTCCATTTTCCCAACAACAATCCTCTTTTCTTGGTGCCCTATTTCTTATATAAAGGAGCATTGATCCTGCCAAAATGGAGTGAAATTTGGCAGATTTTTAAATGAAGTTTGATTGTTCCACTGATTTCCTTCCACATTTTCTCAACCTTGTGAAAAAGGATATCTATAACTATACTCTATCTCCCTGTTCGATGTTTTTCCCCTACTTCCCCAAAGTTGGGGCCTAACAATATAAAATGTTTGCGCTTAGGACAAAGACATAAAAGACACATTTACTTTCTATAAAGAAAGCAGTTGGTGCGATTGACATTGCTTGTATTACATATCCTGTTTCTTATGGATGTGACCTATTTTGTGATCTTAGCATTGTCTGTATAAGACACAGCCATGCTAATCTAAGTGGATTATCCAAATCCAAAATCCTAGTGGTCTGCAATTTCTTTTTTTTGTTGGCTTTATTCTCATTTCCTCCATGGTGTATAAGAGGCAGAATCTGAAATTGAAATATATTTATTGCCCAGGCCAGTAGATATCAGTTTAACGAGTGTCACTTGAAAACCAAATCTTGAGATGTGATAAAATAACTTTATCCCCAGTAAAATAGTTTTCTGTTCTTATTAGTTCAAAAATTAGCCTACTGAAAGTTTGTTGTTTTCCATTATTTAGCATAAGAAGAAGTCAGTTTTCATTCTTTATTTTTTTATTTTATTTTTATTTATTTATTTATTTTAGTGTCAGAATTTGTTTTTAAAAATTTGCTTTTTTCAGTTGGTGAAGTAAAACTTAATATATTTGGCATATATTAATGTTAAATTAAGTATTTCCAATCAATGTAATATTATAGGTAAGTATAGCTTGTCAAAGTGACACAAAGTTCTACTTAGTTTATTATGAGAGTGAAGGCTTGGGGAAAATGAGATTTTTATTTCTTGGAGTTTGGGCAGGAATTATAAATTTCTCAGTGGAGACCTTAATTTTAGAAACAAATTGCCCTTTTGTTATTGCTGTTGTTACCTTTATTATTAGCTCACAGAGATGACTCTAAATACAGTAGAATTACATCATTAGCACAGCTCAGAACTGAGGTGACTGTTGAGATTGCAGGGAATTGAGGATGGGAATTAAATGAATCATAAGAGGTATGCATGTCAGTCTCCTGCTTTGAGCAGCTGTTGACTAAAAATATTTCTGTAATTTACTTTGAGGTAACGTTTTCAGTTCTGCCTCAGTTGGAGCAATTATGAGTATGTGCCTATAATTCCGGCTGTTTCCAGATAATTATTATTAGAATCTTTTAAATAGTTATCTAATATCCAGTGTATAATATCAACATCTAAAATGGCCATGAAATAAAATAAAGTAACTGTGATATATAAGCAGCCTGGTCTCTTCTCCACAGTTCACAGAACATAATTTGCATTCTTCTGAATTGCATTGCATAGTTAATCAGGTACAGCTTTAGAAACCATAAGTTTTCCTTTGGAAGTTTTAACCATCTAATCTGAAAGTGTTCATTTACATATGGGGGGTGGGGGTGGAGGAGGGATAACCCTGGAAAGATTAGCTAGAAATGTTGAAAAAGAATTCACTAGTCATTAGCAATATCTGATTTACTATACTTCCTTCTCTTTATTTTCAGTAAAAGTGATCAAATGAGGTATTTTAACTGAGTATATTGTCAATCTAACATCATAGTCTAAAGACTATCTGCATGACAATAGCTTGCTCTTGGAAATGAATGTCTTTCAAATTGTAGAGCTGCTCCAGACAGCCACAACCAATCCAACTTGATGTGAGCTGCAGTAATTGAGCACTTAAGATACAAGGAGATATGTGGGTTTATTGCACAAGGTAAAGCTCCTGTGAATGGCTGCATTTTTTTTTTTTTTTTTGAGCTGTTTCATAATTTAAAGGAGTTTGAGCTGAGAAGCTTAAGTTTGTCAAAACAGGCAAAACAGGCCAGGCAGGGTTAGAAGAAGGTTTATCCACAGAGACCTGATCATCATCACAATAGGTGTCTTTTTCTTAGTAGAAGCTGTGGCTGAGGAATTTCACTGAAACAGTTAAAGCTGGTACAGAAAGCAGCAACATATTTCATCATTGCTGTCAACATTTAAAGGCACCATTAAAAGGGGTGGGGGAGAAGAGGAGAGAATTGTATGTCGAGGGAATGTTGTTATTTTGAGTATTATGTTCAGCCATAAGCACATTTGCCTGAAGAGATAGTGGATTATAAAGTGCCACTGTCTTTCATGATGGAGCTCTCAAACATTTTAATGATCTTGTACATTGCAAAAAAGAGAAATTTTGTCTAACAAGGGTTGATAATGATTCAATAATGAACAATTTGCCACAGAAAGATGCATTTCCATATTCATTTAGATATTTTTGAAGTGTTTTGCACAGGAAGTAAAGCTATTATGTTGGATCAGTTAGTGTTCCTCTCTAATGAATTCTAGAATTATCCTGTTGATTTGTCAGTATGGAAAAGAGGGCTTTTCTTGTATTTCAAGTGAAATAAGTACATCCTTTTGGCACAAGGGTAAGTAATTAGCATCAAACAGATTTGTATTCTTTCAAAGTGAAGCTGAGATACATTGACCGTAGCTATGAATTCCTGTAGTATTCCTAAGCAAAGTTTGATCTTATTTCCAGATCTCTTCTGTGTTGGTTGTTTTTTTTCCTCTGTAAGAGAATATTCCAATTAAAGTTCCCTTCTTTCTTTTAACTCCCACTTTTATTATTCTTCCCCTACTCTCCCTCCTTTGTTTGATAGATGTCATTCATAGCAGTTAAGGATTAATCAGTTTTATTTTATGGAAATCTTCTAATATCCCCACTGTTTTTGCCTTAACTTTTAATATTAATACCATTGACCTATTCTAAAGGAAAGAAATAAAATAGGTGGGGAGAGGAAAGTGTTGAAGTACTGATTTGCCAAGAAATTTTGGACTTACACAGTATACCTTTTTATAAAACTTGTACATTGTGTCTGAGACCTCATTTGAACTTCATGGATTATTCAATCGTTGGTCCAAAATAGTCTATATTATGTTTAGTTAAGAGAACAATGAATGAGTCAAGACTCAGGTTCTAATTGCAGGTCTATTATGTATTAGCTAATAGACCTTCAGCAACACCTTACTATGTTATTTTCCTCATTGAGGGAATTGAATTATCATTCATCTAACATCCCTTTCAACTCTAAAAATGTTGATTCTGTAATCTGACTATTAGCATGAGATAATAGGAGAGGGGGTGGGATTTAGAGAAAGCAAAGGAGTTCAAATTGGGCAAAGTCAGTTAAATTTTTTTAGGCCTCAGTTTCCTCATTTGATTAATGAGAGAGTTAGAACAAATATTCTTAAGGGCCCTTACATTCTTATATCTAGTAATATCTCTATATGGTACAGAGAGGAGCCTAGATAATCATCAGCATTTTGCCAGTTGAAAAAAATGAGGTCACTTAATTAGTTTAGTGGGAAAGCAGGGTAAAATCAGCCAGTGCTCCTGACCCCTAATTCAGTGTTCTATTTATTAATACAACTTATTTAGATAGAACAGCACTCTTGTGGACCCCATCCATCTCAAGGGGTGATTTTAAAGATAAAATTAATCTATGATAACATTCTGAA